>NC_142800.1:36126573-36360595 GCF_049724085.1 Artemia sp. Qi Xiang Cuo | reverse complement strand
TTCAAAGTTCATTTTGAATTTCTTTCCTGAAATGCAAGAGTTGGAATATTTCAGTTGTGTTTTGTTGTGGTTTAGCTTGTCACAGTTACATTTTTTTGGTTTTTCAAAGTTCATTTTGGATTTCATTCGTTGAAATGTAAGAGTTTGAATATTTCAATAGTGTTTTGTCGTGGTTTACCTTGTCACAGTTACATTCTCTTGATTTTTCAAAGTTCATCTTGGATTTCTTTCATTGAAATGCAAGAGTTGGAATATTTCATTGGTGTTTTGTTGTGCTTTACCTTGTCACTGTTACATTCTTTTGATTTTCCAAAGTTCATTTTGGATTTTTTTCGTTGAAATGCAAGAGTTGGAATATTTCAGTAGTGTTTTGTCGTGCTTTACCTTGTCACAGTTATATTCTTTTGTTTCTTCAAAGTTTATTTTGGATTTCTTTCATTCAAATGCAAGAGTTAGAATATTTCAGTAGTGTTTTGTCGTGGTTTACCTTGTCACACTAACATTCTCATGATTTTTCAAAGTTCATTTTGGATTTCTTTCGTTGAAATGCAAGAGTTGGAATATCTCAGTAGTGTTTTGATGTGTTTTACCTTGTCACAGTTACATTCTCTTGATTTTTCAAAGTTCATTTTGGATTTTTTTTCCATTGAAATGCAAGAGTTGGAATATTTCAGAAAGGGCCCCATCCCCCCAATTTTTTGGCTCCCCCTCCCACCATTAGTGTTTTGTTGTGGTTTACCTTGTCACAGTTACATTTTCTTAATTTGTCAAAGTTCATTTTGGATTTAATTCGTAGAAATTCAAGAGTTGGAATATTTTGGAAGTGTTTTGTCGCGGTTTACCTTGTCACAGTTAAATTCTCTTGATTTTTCAAAGTTCATTTTTGAATTTCTTTCATTGAAATGCAAGAGTTGGAATATTTCAATAGTGTTTTGTCGTCGTTTACCTTGTCACAGTTACATTCTCTTGATGTTTAAAAGTTCATTTTGAATTTCTTTCGTGAAATGCAAGAGTTCAAATATTTCAGTAGTCTTTTGTCGGGGTTTACCTTGTCATTGTTACATTCAATTGACTTTTATACGTTTTTATTGTTTTTCTTTCGTTTAAATTCGCGATTTGGAATATTTCAGCAGTATTTTTTTGTACGTTGATGTGTCAAGGAGAAAATCTCTAATTTTTTCTAATATCTGTTTTAATTTTTTTCATGAAATACAAAATTTAGAATATTTAAGTATTGTTTCGTAATGATTTAACAGGTAACAGTTAAATTCTATTAACTTTTAAAATTTAATTTTTTTATTTCTTTCGTGAAATACAAGAGTTGAAATATTTCAGTAGTGTTTTGTCGTGGTTTACCTTGTCACAGTTACATTGTTTTATGTTTCAAAGTTCATTTTTAATTTATTTAGTGAAATGAAAGAGTTGGAATATTTCAGTAGTGTTTTGTGGTGGTTTAGCTTGTCACAGTTACATTATTTTGATTTTTCAAAGTTCATTTTGGATTTCTTTCGTTGAAATGCAAGAGTTGGAATATTTCAATAGTGTTTTGTCGTGGTTTACCTTGTCACAGTTACATTCTCTTGATTTTTCAAAGTTTATCTTGGATTTCTTGCATTGAAATGCAATAGTTGGAATATTTCAGTAGTGTTTTGTTGTGATTTACCTCGTCACTGTTACATTCTCTTGATTTTACAAAGTTCAATTAGGATTTCTTTCGTTGAAATGCAAGATTTGGAATATTTCAGTAGTGTTTTGTTGTTCTTTACCTTGTCACAGTTACACTCTCTTGTTTTTTCGAAGTTTATTTTGGATTTCTTTCATTGAAATGCAAGAGTTAGATTATTTCAGTAGTGTTTTGTCGTGGTTTACCTTGTCACAGTTACATTCTCATGATTTTTCAAAGTTTCTTTTGGATTTCTTTAGTTGAAATGCAAGAGTTGAAATATTTTAGTAGTGTTTTGTCTTTGTTTACCTTTTCACAGCTACATTCTCATGATTTCTCAAAGTTCATTTTTGATTTCTTTCTTGAAATGCAAGAGTTGAAATATTTCAGTAGTGTTTTGTCGTGGTTTACCTTGTCACAGTTACATTGTTTGATGTTTCAAAGTTCATTTTGAATTTCTTTCGTGAAATGCAAGAGTTGTAATATTTCAGTTGTGTTTTGTTGTGGTTTATCTTGTCAAAGTTATATTCTTTTGGTTTTTCAAAGTCATTTTGGATTTATTTCGTTGAAATGCAATAGTTTGAATATTTCAATAGTGTTTTGTCGTGGTTTACCTTGTCACAGTTACATTCTCTTGATTTTTCAAAGTTCATCTTGGATTTCTTTCATTGAAAGGCAATAGTTGGAATATTTCAGTAGTGTTTTGTTGTGCTTTACCTTGTCACTGTTACATTCTTTTGATTTTCCAAAGTTCATTTTGGATTTCTTTCGTTGAAATGCAAGATTTGGAATATTTCAGTAGCGTTTTGTTGTGCTTTACCTTGTCACAGGTACATTCTCTGGTTTTTTCGAAGTTTATTTTGTATTTCTTTCATTGAAATGCAAGAGTTAGATTATTTCAGTAGTGCTTTGTAGTGGTTTACCTTGTCACATTTACATTCTCATGATTTTTCAAAGTTCATTTTGGATTTCTTTAGTTGAAATGAAAGAGTTGGAATATCTCATTAGTGTTTTGATGTGCTTTGCCTTGTCACAGTTACATTCTCCTGATTTTTCAAAGTTCATTTTGGATTTCTTTCGTTGAAATGAAAGAGTTAGAATATTTCAATAGTTTTTTGTCGTGGTTTACCTTGTCACAGTTACATTCTCTTGATTTTTCAAAGTTCATTTTGGATTTTTTTTTTCCATTGAAATGCAAGAGTTGGAATATTTCAGAAAGGGCCCCATCCCCCCAACGTTTTAGCTCCCCCTCCCACCAATAGTGTTTTGGTGTGGTTTACCTTGTCAAAGTAAAAATATATTGATTTTTAAAAGTTCATTTTTTTATTTCTTTAGTTTAAATTAAAGAGTTGGAATATTTCAATAGTGTTTTGTCGTCGTTTACCTTGTCACAGTTACATTCTCTTGATGTTTCAAAGTTCATTTTGAATTTCTTCCGTGAAATGCAAGAGTTCGAATATTTCAGTAGTCTTTTGTCGGGGTTTACCCTGTCATAGTTACATGCTCTTGATTTTTCAAAGTTCATTTTGTATTTCTTTCGTTGAAATGCAAGAGTTGGAATATTTCAGTAGTGTTTTGTTGTGGTTTACCTTGTCACAGATACATTCTCTTGATTTTTCAAAGTTCATTTTGGATTTTTTTCGTGAAATTCAAGAATTAGAATATTTCTGTATTGTTTTGTCATGGTTTACCTTGTCACAGTTACATTCTCTTGACTTTTCAAAGTTCATTTTTGGATTTCTTTCATGAAATACAAGAGTTGAAATATTTCAGTAGTGTTTTGTCGTGGTTTACCTTGTCACAGTTACATTGTTTTAAGTTTCAAAGTTAATATTGAATTTATTTCCTGAAATGAAAGAGTTGGAATATTTAAGTAGTGTTTTGTTGTGGTTTAGCTTGTCACAGTTACATTCTTTTGGTTTTTCAAAGTTCATTTTGGATTTCTTTCGTGGAAATGCAAGAGTTGGAATATTTCATTAGTGTTTTGTCGTGGTTTACCTTGTCACAGTTAAATTCTCTTGATTTTTCAAAGTTCATCTGGGATTTCTTTCATCGAAAGGCAATAGTTGGAATATTTCAGTAGTGTTTTGTTGTGCTTTACCTTGTCACTGTTACATTCTTTTGATTTTCCAAAGTTCATTTTGGATATTTTTCGTTGAAATGCAAGAGTTGGAATATTTCAGTAGTGTTTTGTCGTGCTTTACCTTGTCACAGTTATATTCTTTTGTTTATTCAAAGTTTATTTTGGATTTCTTTCATTCAAATGCAAGAGTTAGAATATTTCAGTAGTGTTTTGTCGTGGTTTACCTTGTCACACGAACATTCTCATGATTTTTCAAAGTTCATTTTGGATTTCTTTCGTTGAAATGCAAGAGTTGGAATATCTCAGTAGTGTTTTGATGTGTTTTACCTTGTCACAGTTACATTCTCTTGATTTTTCAAAGTTCATTTTGGATTTTTTTTCCATTGAAATGCAAGAGTTGGAATATTTCAGAAAGGGCCCCAGCTCCCCCATGTTTTAGCTCCCCCTCCCACCATTAGTGGTTTGTTGTGGTTTACCTTGTCACCGTTAGATTCACTTGATTTTTCAAAGTTCATTTTGAATTTATTTCATTGAAATTAAAGAATTGGAATATTTCAGTTGTATTTTGTCATAGTTTACCTTGTCACAGTGACATTCTCTTGATTTTTCAAAGTTAATTTTTGTATTTGTTTCTTTTAAATGCAAGAGTTGGAATATTTCAATAGTGTTTTGTCGTCGTTTACCTTGTCACAGTTACATTCTCTTGATGTTTCAAAGTTCATTTTGAATTTCTTTCGTGAAATGCAAGACTTCAAATATTTCAGTAGTGTTTTGTCAGGGTTTACCCTGTCATAGTTACATGCTCTTGATTTTTCAAAGTTCATTTTGTATTTCTTTCGTTGAAATGCAAGAGTTGGAATATTTCAGTAGTGTTTTGTTGTGGTTTACCTTGTCACAGTTACATTCTCTTGATTTTTCAAAGTTCATTTTGGATTTTTTTCACGAAATGCAAGAGTTAGAATATTTCTGTATTGTTTTGTCATGGTTTACCTTGTCACAGTTACATTCTCTTGAATTTTCAAAGTTCATTTTTGGATTTCTTTCGTGAAATGCAAGATTTGAAATATTTCAGTAGTGTTTTGTCGTGGTTTACCTTGTCACAGTTACATTGTTTGATGTTTCAAAGTTCATTTTGAATTTCTTTCGTGAAATGCAAGAGTTGGAATATTTCAGTAGTGTTTTGTTTTGGTTTAGCTTGTCACAGTTACATTCTTTTGATTTTTCAAAGTTCATTTTGGATTTCATTCGTTGAAATGCTAGAGTTGGAATATTTCATTAGTGTTTTGTCGTGCTTTACCTTGTCACAGTTACATTTTCTTGATTTTTTAAAGTTCATCTTGGATTTCTTGCGTTGAAATGCAAGAGTTGGAATATTTCATTAGTGTTTTGTGGTGCTTTAACTCGTCAATGTTACATTCTTTCGATTTTCAAAAGTTCAATTTGGATTTTTTTCGTTGAAATGCAAGAGTTAGACTATATCAGTAGTGTTTTGTCTTGGTTTAAATTGTCACAGTTATATTCTTTTGTTTTTTCGTAGTTCATTTTTGATTTCTTTCATTGAAATGCAAGAGTTGGAATATTTCAGTAGTGTTTTCTCGTTGTTTACATTGTCACACTTGGATTCTCTGGATTTTTCAAGGTTCATTTTGGATTTCTTTTGTTGAAATACAAGAGTTGAAATATTTCAGTAGTGTTTTGTCGTGGTTTACCTTGTCACAGTTACATTCTCATGATTTTTCAAAGTTCATTTTTGATTTCTTTCGTGAAATGCAAGAGTTGGAATATTTCAGTAGTGTTTTGTTGTGGTTTAGCTTGTCACAGTTACATTATTTTGATTTTTCAAAGTTCATTTTGGATTTCTTTCGTGGAAATGCAAGAGTTGGAATATTTCAATAGTGTTTTGTCGTGGTTTACCTTGTCACAGTTACATTTTCTTGATTTTTCAAAGTTTATCTTGGATTCATTTCATTGAAATGCAAGAGTTGGAATATTTCATTGGTGTTTTGTAGTGCTTTACCTTGTCACTGTTACATTCTCTTGATTTTCCAAAGTTCAATTTGGATTTCTTTCGTTGAAATTCAAGAGTTGGAATATTTCAGTAGTGTTTTGTCGTGCTTTACCTTGTCACAGTTATAGTCTTTTGTTTTTTAAAAGTTCATTTTGGATTTCTTTCATTGAAATGCAAGAGTTTGAATATTTCAGTAGTGTTTTGTCGTGGTTTAACTTGTCACACTTGCATTCTTATGATTTTTCAAAGTTTATTTTGGATTTCTTTCGTTGAAATGCAAGAGTTGGTATATTTCAGTAGTGTTTTGTAGTGGTTTACCTTAACACACTTACGTTCTCTTTTTTTTTTAATGCTCGTTTCTGATTTCTTTCGTTGTCAGAAAGCATCTGGAATGTCTTTATAAGACTTTTTTATGCTTTACCTTGTCACAGCTATTTTCTGTTTGAATTTTGAATCTCATTTCGGAATTCTTTCGTAATCATGAAGGAGTAATAATAATCATATATTGCGTTGTTGTAATTTAAATTTTCAGAGTTATATTCTCTTGATTTTTCAAAGTTCATTTTGAATTTCTTTCTTTGAATTGCAAGAGTTTTAATATTTCAGTAGTGTTTTGTCGTTCTTTACCTTGTCACACCTATATTCTCTTAATTGTTCAATTTTCATTTTGGAGTCTTTTCGTTGAAATGCAAGAGTTTGAATAGTTCAGTAGTTTTTTTTTGTGCTTTACCGTGTCACAGTTACAGTCTCTTGATTTTTCGAAGTTCATTTTGGATTTTTTTCATTGAAATGCAAGAGTTGTAATATTTAAGTAGTGTTTTGTCGTGCTTTACCTTATCAAAGCTACATTCTCTTGATTTTTCAAAGTGCATTTTGGATTTCTTTCGTTGAAATGCAAGAGTTGGAATATTTCAGTAGTGTTTTGTTGTGCTTTACCTTGTCACAGCTACATTCTCTTGATTTTTCAAAGTTCATTTTGGATTTCTTTCGTTGAAATGCAGGAGTTGGAATATTTCAGCAGTGTTTTGTCGTGCGTTTATCATCTCTCAGGTACATTTTAGTGATTTTTTCAAAATTCATTTTTGACTTCTTTCATTGAAATGCAAGAGTTGGAACACTTAAGCGGCGTTTCGGTGTCGTTTATTTTGCCCCACATACTATCTCTCGATTTTTCATAGTTCATTTCGAACTTAATTCATGGAAATACAAGAGTTTGAATATTTAAGTAGTGTTTTATTGTGGTTTACCATGTCACAGTTACATTTTCTTGATTTTTCAAAGTTCATTTTGGATTTCTTTCGTTAAATGCAAGAGTTGGAATATTTAAGTAGTGTTTTGTCATGGTTTACCGTGTCACAGTTATACTCTTTTGATTTTTCAAAGTTCATTTTTGAATTTGTTTGGTTGAATTGTAAAAGATTGAATATTTCTACAATGATTTGTCGTTGTTTACATTGTCTCACTTACATTCTCTTGATGTTTCAAAGTACACTTTGGATTTTTTTGTAGAACTAAAAGAGTTAGAATATTTCAGTAGGGTTTTGTTGTGGTTTTCCTTGTCACAGTTACATTCTCTTGATTTTTCAAAGTTCATTTTCGATTTCTTTCGTTGAAATGCAAGAGCTGGAATATTTTAATAGTGTTTTCTCGTAGTTTACCGTGAAAGAGTTAGTTTCTCTTATTTTTTAGTAGTTCAATTTGGATTTCTTTCGTTGAAATGCAAGAGTTGGAATATTATCCAGTAGTGTTTTGTTATGGTTTACCTTGTCACGGTTACATTCTCTTGATTTTTCAAAGTTCATTTTGAATTTATTTCATTGAAATGCAAGAGTTGGAATATTTCAATAGTGTTTTGTTGCCATTTACCTTGTCACTGTTACATTCTCTTGATGTTTCAAAGTTCATTTGAATTTCTTTGTTGAAATGCAAGAGTTGGAATATTTCAGTAGTGTCTTGTCGTGGTTTACCTTGTCAAAGTTTTACTCTCTTGATTTCCCGGAGTTTTGTTTGAATATGTTTCGTGAAATGCAAGATCTAGAATATTTCAGTAGTGTTTTATTCTAGCTTACTTTTTCGCAGTTAAATTCTTTTATTTTTTAAAAGTTCATTTTGGATTTCTTTCGTGAAATGCAAGAGTTGGAATATTTCAGTAGTGTTTTGTCGTGGTTTACCTTGTCACAGTTACATTCTCTTGATGTTTCAAAGTTCATTTTGAGAATGTACTTTGCAAGTTTAGAATTGCAAGAATCGTATTATTGCTATAATGTCGTGTCAGGCTTTACTGAATACCATCTACAGGTTCATGAGTTTTCAAATTTCATTTTTGGATTTCTTTCATAGAAATGCATTAGTCATGATATTTCAGTTGTGTTTTGTTGCTATTTGCCAAGTCACACATGTTTTCTCTTGATTTTTCAAAGTTTATTTTGCATTTCTTTCGTGAAATGCAAGGGTTGGAATATTTCACTAGTGTTTTGTCAGGCTTTACCTTGTCACAGTTACATTCTCTTTATTTTTCAAAGTTCATTTTGGATTTTTTTCCTTGAAATGCAAGAGTTATAATATTTCATTAGTGTTTTATTGTGGATGACCTTGTAACTGTAATATTCTCATTATTTTTCGAAGTTCATTTTGGATTTCTTTCATTGAATTGCAAGAGTTGGAATATTTCAGTAGTGTTTTGTTGTGCTTTACCTAGACACTAGTTACATTCTCTTGATTTTTCAAAGTTCATTTTGGATTTTTTCGTTGAAATACAAGAGTTGGAACATTTCGGTAATGTTTTGTCATGGTTAACCTTGTCTCAGTTACATTCTCTTGATTTTTCAAAGTTCATTTTGGATTTATTTCATTGAAATGCAAGAGTAGGAATATTTCAATAGTGATTTCTCGTGGTTTACCTTGTCACACTTAGATTTTCTAGATTTTTCAAAGTTCATTCTGAATTTATTTCGTTTAAATGCAAGAGTCGGGATATTTCAATTGTATTTAATAGCGGTTTAACTTGTAACAATTACATTCTCTAGATATTTCAAAGTAAATTTTTTGATTTCTTTCGTGAAATTAAAGAGTTGGATTATTTAACTAGTGCTTTGTCGTGGTTTACCTTGTCACAGTTACATTATTTTGATTTTTCAAAGTAAATTTTGAATTTATTTAGTGGAAATGCAAGAGTTGGAATATTTCAATAGTGTTTTGTGGTGTTTTACCTTGTCACAGTTACATTCGCATAATTTTTCAAAGTTCATTTTGGATTTCTTTAATTTAACTGCAATAGAGTGAATATTTCAGTAGCTTTTTGTTGTGATTTACCTGGTAACTGTTACATTCTCTTGATTTTTCAAAGTTCATTTTGGATTTCTTTCGTTTAAATTCAAGAGTTTGAATATTTCAATAGTGTTTTGTCGTGCTTTACCTTGTCACAGTTATATTCTTTTGTTTTTTCAAAGTTTATTTTGGATTTCTTTCATTGAAATGCAAGAGTTAGAATATTTCAGTAGTGTTTTGTCGTGGTTTACCTTGTCACACTTGCATTCTCATGATTTTTCAAAGTTCATTTTGGATTTCTTTCGTTGAAATGCAAGAGTTGGTATATTTCAGCAGTGTTTTGCAGTGGTTTAACTTGACACACTTACGGTTTCTCGATTATTTCTAGCTCGGTTCTGATTTCTTTCGTTTACAGACAACAATTGGAATGCCTTAATAATTCTTTTCTTTGATTTACCTTGTCATAGCTACTTTCTGTTTATTTTTTAACGCTCATTTCGGAATCCTTTAGTAATAATGCAGTAGTAAGAGTAATTCTGTAGTGCTCTGTTTTGGTTTTCCTTGTCACAGTCACATTCTTTTGATTTTTCCAAGTTCTTTTTAAATATCTTTCTTTTAATTACAAGAGTTTTAATATTTCAGTAGTTTTTTGTTGTGGTTTACCTTGTCAACTCTACATTATATTAATTGTTTAAATTTCAGTTTTGGATTTCTTTCGTTGAAATTCAATATTATGATTATTTCATTAGTGTCTTGTCGTGCTTTACCTTGTCACACTTACAGTCTTTTAATTTTTCAAAGTTCATTTTGAATTTATTTCCTTAAAATGCAAGAGTTTGAGTATTTCATTAGTGTTTTGTCGTGGTTTAACTTTTCACAGTGACATTTTCTTGATTTTTAAAAGTTCATTTTGGATTTCTTTCGTTGAAGTGCAAGAGTCGGAATATTTCAGTAGTGTTTTGTCGTGCGTTACCTTGTCACAGTTACATTCTCTTGATTTTTCAAAGTTCATTTTGAATTTATTTCATTGAAATGCAAGAGTTGGAATATTTCAATAGTGTTTTGTCGTCGTTTACCTTGTCACACTTACATTCTCTTGATGTTTCAAAGTTCATTTGAATTTCTTTCGTGAAATGCAAGAGTTGGAATATTTCAGTAGTGTTTTGTCGTGGTTTACCCTGTCATAGTTATATTCTCTTGATTTTTCAAAGTTCATTTTTAATTTCTTTCGTGAAATGCAAGAGTTTTAACATTGAATTAGTGTTTTGTCATTGTTTACCTTGTCACAGTTACATTCTATTGATTTTTCAAATTTCATTTTTGGATTTCTTTCGTTGAAATGCAAGAGTTGAAATATTTCAGTAGTGTTTTGTCGTGGTTTACCTTGTCACAGTTACATTCTCTTGATGTTTCAAAGTTCATTTTGAATTTCTTTCGTGAAATGCAAGAGTTGGAACATTGCAGTAGTGTTTTGTTGTGGTTTACCTCGTCAAAGTTACATTCTCTTGATTTTTCAAAGTTCATTTTCGATTTCTTTCGTTGAAAAGCAAGAGTTGGAATATTTCAATAGTTTTTTGTCGTGGTTTACCCTGTCATAGTTACATTCACTTGATTTTTCAAAGTTCATTTTGAATTTCTTTCTTTGAAATGCAAGAGTTGGAATATATCAGTAGTGTTTTGTTATGGTTTACCTTGTCACAGTTACATTCTCTTGATTTTTCAAAGTTCATTTTGAATTTATTTCATTGAAATGCAAGAGTTGGAATATTTCAATAGTGTTTTGTTGTCATTTACCTTGTCACAGTCACATTCTCTTGATGCTTCAAAGTTCATTTGAATTTCTTTCGTGAAATGCAAAAGTTGGAATATTTCAGTAGTGTTTTGTCGTGGTTTACCCTGTCATAGTTACATTCTCTTGATTTTTCAAAGTTCATTTTTAATTTCTTTCGTGAAATGCAAGAGTTGGAATATTTCAGTAGTGTTTTGTCATGGTTTACCTTGTCACAGTTACATTCTATTGATTTTTCAAAGTTCATTTTTGGATTTCTTTCGTTGAAATGCAAGAGTTGAAATATTTCAGTAGTGTTTTGTCGTGGTTTACCTTGTCATAGTTACATTCTCTTGATGTTTCAAAGTTCATTTTGAGAATGAACTATGCAAGAGTTGTGAAATGAAAGAGTTGGAACATTGCAGTAGTGTTTTGTTGTGGTTTACCTTGTCACAGTTACATTCTCTTGATTTTTCAAAGTTCATTTTGGATTTCTTTCGTTGAAATGCAAGAGTTGGAATATTTCAGTAGTATTTTGTCGTGGTTTACCCTGTCACAGTTACATTCTCTTGATTTTTCCAAGTTCATTTTGGATTTCTTTCGTGAAATGCAATAGTTGGAATATTTCAGTAGTGTTTTGTTGTGCTTTACCTTGTCACAGTTACATTCTCCTGATTTTTCAAAGTTCATTTTTGGATTGTGTTTCGTTAAAATGCAAGAGTTAGAATATTTCAGTAGTGTTTTGTTATGGTTTACTTTGTCACATTTACATTCTCTTAATTTTTCAAAGTTTATTTTGGATTTATCTAATTGAAATTCAAGAGTTTGAATATTTCAGTAGTGTTGTTGTGGTTTACCTTGTCACAGTTATATTCTCTTAATTTTTCAATGTTCATTTTGGATTTCTTTCTTTGAAATGCAAAAGTTTGAATATTTCAGCAGTGTTTTGTCATGGTTTACCTTGTCGCAGTTACATTCTCTTGATTTTTCAAAGTTCATGTTGGATTTCTTTCGTTGAAATGCAAGTAAATAATTGCTGAGTCCAAACTGGCTAATCATGATAAACAAAAAATCGCGATGAAAGGAAAAAAACGAGGACAATTAACAGCCAGTGAAAAAATTGAAAAATTATGCAAATATTTCGGTCAAGACCTCCGCTTGACCGTCCTCAGTGCAGAATAAAACTGATGAAAATGTAAACAAAAAAAACAAACCAAACCTTAAAATAAAAAACACCAAACTAAAATTGGACGACCCTTTCCTAGTAACGGTGAAAGGGTAACTGAATAAAAAACTGAATAGTTTGAACTATATTAAGGACATTTTATTTTGCAATAGCTACCCTATAAAATTACTTGAGACCATTATAGACAGAAGACGAAAAAAGGCAGAGGGGAGTACATCAGGTCCACAAGCCCCAACAGATACCGTCCCATTGTTGGATGATAAGAAACTTTTCACTGTTCTACCCTACAATCCAAAATTGAGTGACAAATTGAAAAGAATCCTTAAAAAACATAAACTTAGCGTCGCCTTTAAAAATTCAAATATTACACAGAACTTTTTTAACAACGGCAAAGATAAAAACAGCCCCATTCTGGGTAGTGGTGTCTATAGAATTCCTTGTTCTTGTGTCTGTTTTTATGTTGGTAGAACCCAACAGCAATTGGGGGAGAGGTTGTCTGAGCACAAGTCCTCAATCGACAAGGCAATGAGGTTACGCCAAAGGCCTGAGGTTTTTGATTCCGCCTTGGCGCAACATGTGTACGAGAATCCAAACCATTTCATTTTGTTTGACGAAGCCTCTATCGTTGCCCCTGTTAAAAGTCTCACGCAAGTTTTCAGGGAGGCAGTTGAAATAAAAAAGCACATTCACCAAAAAGTAGCTCTCAATAGAGATACTGGAGAAATTTTTCTAAGTCCCGTTTATGACAAAATTATTAATTCTGATCGTTTTTACATACATCCACAAAGTTATATTGTGCAATCAAATAGAGTCTCCGATAACAATCAAACTGGAAAGCGATCAGCCTTTAAAAGTGCTTTACGCAAAATGAAATTCTGAAATGCCATTTAGACTTGTGTTTTTTATTCAATTACCCTTTCACCGTTACTAGGAAAGGGTTTTCCAATTTTAGTTTGGTGTTTTTTATTTTAAGGTTTGGCTTGTTTTTTTTGTTTACATTTTCATCAGTTTTATTCTGCACTGAGGACGGTCAAGCGGAGGTCTTGACCGAAATATTTGCATAATTTTTCAATTTTTTCACTGGCTGTTAATTGTCCTCGTTTTCTTCCTTTCTTCGCGATTTTTTGTTTGAAATGCAAGAGTTGGAATATTTCACTAGAGCTTTGTATCTGGGTTGGTTTTTTGCAAGTACATTCTATTGATTTTTCAAAGTTCATTTTTGGATTTCTTTCCTTGAAATGCAAGAGTTGGAATATTTTAGTAGCGTTTTGTCGTGGTTTACCTTGTCATTGTTACATTCTCTTGGTTTTTCAAATTTAATATAGTATTTTTTTCGTGAAATGCAAGAGTTGGAACATTTCAGTAGGGTTTTGTTGTGGTTTAGCTTGTCAAAGTTACATTTTCTTGGTTTTTCAAATTTTTTTTTGGATTTTTTTCGTTGAAATGCATGAGTTGGAATATTTTAGTATTGTTATGTTGTGCTTTATCTTGTAACAGTCACATTCTCTTGATTTTTCAAAGTTCATTTTTTTATTTCTTTCGTTGAAATGCAAGAGTTGGAATATTTCAGTAGTGTTTTGTTATGGTTTACCTTGTCACTGATACATTCTCTTGATGTTTCAAAGTTCATTTGAATTTCTTTTGTGAAATGCAAGAGTTGGAAAATTTCAGTAGTGTTTTGTCGTGGTTTACCCTGTCATAGTTACATTCTCTTGATTTTTCAAAGTTCATTTTGAATTTCTTTCGTTGAAATGCAAGAGTTGGAATATATCATTAGTGTTTTGTTATGGTTTACCTTGTCATAGTTACACTCTCTTGATTTTTCAAAGTTCATTTTGGATTTCTTTCGTGAAATGCAAGAGTTGGAATATTTCATTAGTGTTTTGTCATGGTTTATCTTGTCACAGTTACATTCTATTGATTTTTCAAAGTTCATTTTTGGATTTCTTTCGTTGAAATGCATGAGTTGGAATATTTTATTAGTTTTTTGTCGTGGTTTATCTTATAATATTTACATTCTCTTGATGTTTCAAAGTTCCTTTTGAATTTCTTTCGTGAAATGCAAGAGTTGGAACATTGCAGTAGTGTGTCTTCGTGGTTTACCTTATCACATTTACATTCTCTGTATTTTTCAAAGTTTATTTTTGATTTCTTTCGTTGAAATGAAAGATTTGGAATATTTCAGTAGTGTTTTGTTATGGTTTACCTTGTCACTGTTACATTCTCTGGATTTTTCAAAGTTCATTTTGGATTCCTTTCGTTGATGCAAGAGTTGGAATATTTCAGTAGTGTTTTGTTATGGTTTACCATGTCACACTTACATTCTCTTGATTTTCCAAAGTTCATTTTGGATTTCTTTCGTTAAAATGCAAGATTTGGAATATTTCACTTGTGTTTTATTGTGGTTTACCTAGTCACTGTTACATTCTCTTAATTTTTCAAAGTTTATTTTTGGATTTCTTTCGTTGAAATGCAAGAGTTGGAATATTTCAGTAGTGTTTTGTTGTGCTTTATCTTGTCACAGTTACATTAATTTTTCAAAGTTCATTTTGGATTTCTTTCGTTGAAATGCAAGAGTTGGAGTATTTCAGTTGTGTTTTGTCGTGGTTTACCTTGTCACAGTTACATTCTCTTGATTTTTCAAAGTTCATTTTGGATTTCTTTCGTTGAAATGCATGAGTTGGAATATTTCAGTAGCGCTTGGTCATGGTTTACGTTGTCACAGTTACATTTTCTTGATTTTTCAAAGTTAATTTTAGATTTATTTCATTGAATTGCAAGAGATGGAATATTTCAGTAGTGTTTTGTTGGGGTTTACCTTGTCACAGTTACATTCTCTTGATTTTTAAAAGTTCATTTTGGACTTCTTTCGTTGAAATTCAAGAGTTGGAATATTTCAGTAGTGTTTTGTCGTGGTTTACCTTGTCACAGTTACATTCTCTTGATTTTTCAAAGTTCATTTTGGACTTCTTTCGTTGAAATGCAAGAGTTGGAATATTTCAGTAGTGTTTTGTCGTGGTTTACATTGTCACAGTTACATTATCTTGATTTTTCAAAGTTCATTTTGGATTTCTTTCATTGAAATGCAAGAGTTGGAATATTTCAGTAGTGTTTTGTCATGGTTTACCTTGTCACAGTTACATTCTCTTGATTTTTCAAAGTTCATTCTGGATTTCTTTCGTTGAAATGCAAGAGTTGGAATATTTCACTAGAGGTTTGTATCTGGGTTGGTTTTTTGCAAGTACATTCTATTGGTTTTTCAAAGTTCATTTTTGAATTTCTTTCGTTGAAATGCATGAGTTGAAATATTTTAGTAGTGTTTTGTCGTGGTTTACCTTGTAACAGTTACATTCTCTCGATGTTTCAAAGTTCATTTTGAATTTCTTTCGTGAAATGCAAGAGTTGGAATATTTCAGTAGTGTTTTGTTGTGGTTTAGCTTGTCACAGTTACATTCTCTTTATTTTTCAAACTTCATTTTGGATTTCTTTCGTTGAAATGCAAGAGTTGGAATATTTCAGTAGTGTTTTGTCATGGTTCACCTTGTCACAGTTACATTCTCTTGATTTTTCCAAGTTCATTTTGGATTTCTTTCGTGGAAATGCAAGAGTTGGAATATTTCAGTAGTGTTTTGTTGTGCTTTACCTTTTCACATTTCCATACTCTTTATTTGTCAGAGTTTATTTTGGATTTCTTTCGTTTAAATGCAATAGTTGGAATATTTCAGAAGTGTCTTGTTGCGGTATTACCTTGTCACAGTTACATTCTTTTAATTTTTCAAAGTTCATTTTGGATTTCTTTCGTTAAAATGCAAGAGTTGGAATATTTCAGCAGTGTTTTGTTGTGCTTTACCTTGTCACAGTTAAATTCTCTTAATTTTTCAAAGTTCATTTTGGATTTCTTTCGTTGAGATGCAAGAGTTGGAATGTTTCAGAAGTGTTTCGTTATGGTTTACCTTGTCACAGTCACATACTCTTGATTTTTCAAAGTTTATTTTGAATTTATTTCGTTGAAATACAAGAGTTGGAATATTTCAGTAGTGTTTTGTCGTGGATTACCTTGTCACAGTTACATTTTCTTGATTTTTCAAAGTTTATTTTGGATTTCTTTCATTGAAATCCAAGAGTTGGAATATTTCAGTAGTGTTTTGTTGTGCTTTACCTTGTCACAGTTAAATTCTCTTGATTTTTAAAAGTTCATTTTGGGTTTCTTTCGTTGAAATGCAAGAGTTGGAATATTTCAGTAGTGTTTTGTTATTGTTTACCTTGTCACAGTAACATTCTCTTGATTTTTCAAAGTTCATTTTGAATGTCTTTCGTTTAAATGCAAGAGTTGGAATATTTCAGTAGTGTTTTGTCGTGGTTTACCTTGTCACAGTTACATTGTCACAGCTACATTCTCTTGATTTTTCAAAGTTCATTTTTGGATTTCTTTCGTTGAAATGCAAGAGTTGGAATATTTCATCAGTGTTTTGTCGGGGTTTATCTTATCACAGTTACATTCCCTTGATTTTTCAAAGTTCATTTTAAATTTATTTCGTGAAATGCAAGAGTTGGAACTATTCAGTAGTGTTTTGTCGTGGTTTACCTTGTCACAGTTACATTCTCTTGATTTTTCAAAGTTCATTTTTGACTTCTTTCATTGAAATGCAAGAGTTGGAATATTTCAGTAGTGTTTTTTCGTGGTTTACATTGACACAGTTACATTTTCTTGATTTTTCAAAGCTCATTTTGGATTTCTTTCGTTGAAATGCAAGAGTTGGAATATTTCAGTAGTGTTTTGTCATGGTTTACATTGTCACAGTTACATTCTCTTAATTTTTCAATGTTCATTTTGGACATCTTTCGTTGAAATGCAAGAGTTATTTCACTAGTTATTTATATTATTTATATTATTTATATTACATATTTCACTAGTGTTTTGTATCTGGGTTGGTTTTTTGCAATTCCAAGAATTTGTCTTTTTTGTTTTGATTGTCTAAAGTGCATGTCTTTCTCTGTTTCTATGTCTGAATATATTTGTTTACATGTCTGGGTTGGTGTTTGGTTAGGTTAGGTTAGGTTAGGCTAAGTTAGGTTAGCTAAGTTAGGTTCTGTTAGCTAAGTTACACGGAGAGAATGTAACTGTGAGACGGTAAACCACGACAAAACACTACTGAAATATTCCAACTCTTGCATTTCAACGAAAGAAATTCAAAATGAACTTTGAAAAATCAAGAGCATGTAACTCTGACAAGGTAAACCCCGACAAAACACTACATAAATATTCCAACTCTTGCATTTCAACGAAAGAAATTCAAAATGAACTTTGAAAAATCAAGAGATCTAACTGTGATACGGTAAACCACGACAAAACACTACTGAAATATTCCAACTCTTGCATTTCAACGAAAGAAATCCAAAATGAACTTTGAAAAATCAAGAGAATGTAACTGTGACAAGGTAAACCCCGACAAAACACTATTGAAATTTTCCAACTCTTGCACTTCAATAAAAGAAAACCAAAATGAACTTTGAAAAATCAAGAGAATGTAACTGTGACAAGGTAAACCACTACAAAACACTACTGAAATATTCGAACTCTTGCATTTCAATAAAAAAAATCCGAAATGAACTTTGAAAAATCAAGAGAATATAACTGTGACATGGTAAACCACGACAAAACACTACTGAAATATTCCAACTCTTGCATTTCAACGAAAGAAATTCAAAATGAACTTTGAAAAGTCAAGAGAATTTGACAAGGGTAAACCACGACAAAACACTACTGAAATATTCCAACTCTTGCATTTCAACGAAAGAAATTCAAAATGAACTTTGAAAAATCAAGAGCATGTAACTCTGACAAGGTAAACCCCGACAAAACACTACATAAATATTCCAACTCTTGCATTTCAACGAAAGAAATTCAAAATGAACTTTGAAAAATCAAGAGATCTAACTGTGATACGGTAAACCACGACAAAACACTACTGAAATATTCCAACTCTTGCATTTCAACGAAAGTAATCCAAAATGAACTTTGAAAAATCAAGAGAATGTAACTGTGACAAGATAAACCCCAACAGAACACTACTGAAATATTCCAACTCTTGCATTTCAATGAAAGAAATCCAAAATGAACTTTGAAAAATCAAGAAAATGTAACTGCGACAAGGTAAACCACGACAAAACACTACTGAAATATTCCAACTCTTGCATTTCAATGAAAGAAGTCCACAATGAACTTAGAAAAATCAAGAGAATATAACTGTGACATGGTAAACCACGACAAAACACTACTGAAATATTCCAACTCTTGCATTTCAACGAAAGAAATTCAAAATGAACTTTGAAAAGTCAAGAGAATTTGACAAGGTAAACCATTACAAAACACTACTAAAATATTCCAACTCTTGCATTTCAACGAAAGAAATCCAAAATGAACTTTGAAAAATCAAGAGAATGTAACTGTGACAAGGTAAACCATAACAAAACACTACTGAAATATTCCAACTCTTGCATTTCAACAAAAGAAATCCAAAATGAACTTTGAAAAATCAAGAGAATGTAACTCAAGAAATAAAGAGAATGTGACTGTGACAAGCTAAACCATAACAAAACACTACTGACAAATTCCAACTCTTGCATTTCAACGAAAGAAATCCAAAATGAACTTTGAAAAATCAAGAAAATGTAACTGTGACAAGGTAAACCATAACAAAACACTACTGAAGTATTCCAACTCTTACATTTCAACGAAAGAAATCCAAAATGAACTTTGAAAAATCAGGAGAATGTAACTGATGACAAGGTAAAGCACAACAAAACACTACTGAAATATTCCAACTCTTGCATTTCAACGAAAGAAATCCAAAATGAACTTTGAATAATCAAGAGAATGTAAGTGTGACAAGGTAAACCATGAAAAAACAATACTGAGATATTCCAACTCTTGCATTTAAACGAAAGAAATCCAAAATGAACTTTGAAAAATCAAGAGAATGTAACTGTGACAAGGTAAACCATGACAAAACACTACTGAAATATTCCAACTCTTGCATTTCACGAAAGAAATCCAAAATGAACTGAAAAATCAAGCGAATGTAACTCTGAAATCGAACGACAAAACACTACTGAAATATTCCAACTCTTGCATTTCAATGAAAGAAATCCAAAATGAACTTTGAAAAATCAAGGGAATGTAACTGTGACAAGGTAAAACACAAGAAAACACTACTGATATATTCCATCTCTTGCATTTCAACGAAAGAAATCCAAAATGAACTTTGGAAAATCAAGAGAATGTAACAGTGACAAGGTAAACCACAACAAAACACTACTGAAATATTCCAACTCTTGCATTTCAAAGAAAGAAATACAAAATGAACTTTGAAAAATCAAGAGAATGTAACTGTGACAAGGTAAACCACGACAAAACACAACTGAAATATTCCAACTCTTGCATTTCAATGAAAGAAATCCTAAATGAACTTTGAAAAATCAAGATAATGTAACTGTGACAAGGTAAAGCACGACAAAACACTACTGGAATATTCCATTTCCTGCATTTCAACGAAAAAAAAATCCAAAATGAACTTTGGAAAATCAAGAGAATGTAACCGTGACAAGGTAAAGCACAACAAAACACTACTGAAATATTCCAACTCTTGCATTTCAACAAAAGAAATCCAAAATGAACTTTGAAAAATCAAGAGAATGTAACTGTGACAAGGTAAAACATGACAAAACACTACTGAAATATTCCAACTCTTGCATTTCACGAAAGAAATTCAAAATGAACTTTGAAAAATCAAGAGAATATAACTCTGACAAGGTAACCCACAACAAAGAACTACTGAAATATTCCAACTCTTGCATTTCAACGAAAGAATTAAAAATGAACTTTGAAAAATCAAGAGAATGTAACTATGACAGGGTAAACCACGACAAAACACTACTGAAATGCTCCAACTCTTGCATTTCACGAAAGAAATTCAAAATGAACTTTGAAACATCAAGAGAATGTAACTGTGACAAGGTAGACGACGACAAAACACTATTGAAATATTCAAACTCTTGCATTTCAATGAAAGAAATTCAAAATAAACTTTGAAAAATCAAGAGAATGTAACTGTGACAAGGTAACGCACGACAAAACACTACTGAAATATTCCAACTCTTGCATTTCAACGAAAGAAGTCCAAAATGAACTTGAAAAATCAAGATAATGTAACTGTGACAAGGTAAACCACGACAAAACACTACTGAAATATTCCAACTCTTGCATTTCAATGAAAGAAATCCTAAATGAACTTTGAAAAATCAAGAGAATGTAACTGTGACAAGGTAAAGCACGACAAAACACTACTGGAATATTCCATTTCCTGCATTTCAACGAAAGAAATCCAAAATGAACTTTGAAAAATCAAGAGAATGTGACTGTGACAAGGTAAACCATAACAAAACACTACTGAAATATTCCAACTCTTGCATTTCAACAAAAGAAATTCCAAAATTAACTTTGAAAAATCAAAAGAATGTAACTGTGACAAGGTAAACCCCAACAGAACACTACTGAAATTTTGCAACTCTTGCATTTCAATGGAAGAAATCCAAAATGAACTTTGAAAAATCAAGAAAATGTAACTGCGACAAGGTAAACCACGACAAAACACTACCGAAATATTCCAACTCTTGCATTTCAATGAAAGAAATCCAAAATGAACTTTGAAAAATCATGAGAATGTAACTGTGACAAGGTAAACCAAGACAAAACACTACTGAAATATTCCAACTGTTGCATTTCAACGAAAGAAATCCAAAATGAACTTTGAAAAATCAAGAGAATGTAACTGTGACAAGGTAAAGCACAACAAAACACTACTGAAATATTCCAACTCTTGCATTTCAATGAAAGAAATCCAAAATGAACTTTGAAAAATCAAGAGAATGTACTAGTGACAAGGTAAACCACGTCATAACACTACTGAAATATTCCAACTCTTGCATTTCTACGAAAGAAATCCAAAATGAACTTTGAAAAATCAAGAGAATGTAACTCAAGAAATCAAGAGAATGTAACTGTGACAAGGTAAAGCACAACAAAACACTACTTAAATATTCCAACTCTTGCATTTCAACGAAAGAAATGCGAAATGAACTTTGAAAAATCAAGACAATGTAAGTGTGACAAGGTAAACCACGACAAAACACTACTGAAATATTCCAACTCTTGCATTTCAACGAAAGAAATCCAAAATGAACTTTTAAAAAGTCAAGACAATGTAACTGTGACAAGGTAAAGCACGACAAAACACTACTGAAATATTCCAAATTTTGCATTTCAACGAAAGAAATCCAAAATGAACTTTGGAAAATCAAGAGAATGTAACAGTGACAAGGTAAAGCACAACAAAACACTACTGAAATATTCCAACTCTTGCATTTCAAAATAAGAAGTCCAAAATGAACTTGAAAAATCAAGATAATGTAACTGTGACAAGTTAAACCCTAAAAAAACACTACTGAAATATTCCAACTCTTGCATTTCAACGGAAAAAATTCAAAATGAACTTTCAGAAATCAAGAGAATGTGACAAGGTAAAGTATGACAAAACACTAATGAAATATTTCAACTCTCGAATCTCAACAAAAGAAATTCAAAAATTAACTTTGAAAAATCAAAAGAATGTAACTGTGACAAGGTAAACCCCAACAGAACACTACTGAAATTTTGCAACTCTTGCATTTCAATGGAAGAAATTCAAAATGAACTTTGAAAAATCAAGAAAATGTAACTGCGACAAGGTAAACCACGACAAAACACTACTAAAATATTCCAACTCTTGCATTTCAACGAAAAAAATCCAAAATGAATTTTGAAAAATCATGAGAATGTAAGTTCGACAAGGTAAACCACGACAAAACACTACTGAAATATTCCAACTCTTGCATTTCAACGAAAGAAATCCAAAATGAACTTTGAAAAATCAAGAGAATGTAACTGTGACAAGGTAAACCATAACAAAACACTACTGAAATATTCCAACTCTTGCATTTCAACAAAAGAAATCCAAAATGAACTTTGAAAAATCAAGAGAATGTAACTCAAGAAATAAAGAGAATGTGACTGTGACAAGGTAAACCATAAATAAAACACTATTGAAATATTCCAACTCTTGCATTTCAACGAAAGAAATCCAAAATAAACTTTGAAAAATCAAGAAAATATAACTGTGACAAGGTAAACCATAACAAAACACTACTGAAATATTCCATCTCTTGCATTTCAACGAAAGAAACCCAAAATGAACTTTGAAAATTCAAGAGAATGTAACTGTGACAAGGTAAAGCACAACAAAACACTACTGAAATATTCCAACTCTTGCATTTCAACGAAAGAAATCCAAAATGAACTTTGAATAATCAAGAGAATGTAAGTGTGAGAAGGTAAACCACGACAAAACACTACTGAGATATTCCAACTCTTGCATTTCAACGAAAGAAATCCAAAATGAACTTTGAAAAATCAAGAGAATGTAACTGTGACAAGGTAAACCATGACAAAACACTACTGAAATATTCCAAATCTTGCATTTCAACGAAAGAAATCCAAAATGAACTTTGGAAAATCAAGAGAATGTAACAGTGACAAGGTAAAGCACAACAAAAACTTCTGAAATATTCCAACTCTTGCATTTCAAAGAAAGAAGTCGAAAATGAACCTTGAAAAATCAAGAAAATGTAACTGTGACAAGGTAAACCACAACAAAACACTAGTGAAATATTCCAACTCTTGCATTTCAATGAAAGAAATCCAAAATGAACTTTGAAAAATCAAGAGAATGCAACTGTGACAAGGTAAAGCACGACAAAACACTACTGAAATATTCCATTCTTGCATTTCAACGAAAGAAATCCAAAATGAACTTAGGAAAATCAAGAGAATGTAACAGTGACAAGGTAAAGCACAACAAAACACTACTGAAATATTCCAACTCTTGCAGTTCAACGAAAGAAATCCAAAATGAACTTTGAAAAATCAAGAGAATGTAACTCTGACAAGGTAAACCATGACAAAACACTACTGAAATATTACAACTCTTGCATTTCACGAAAGAAATCCAAAATGAACTTTGAAAAATCAAGAGAATATAACTCTGACAAGGTAAACCACAACAAAAATCTACTGAAATATTCCAACTCTTGCATTTCAACGAAAGAAATTCAAAATGAACTTTGAAAAATCAAGAGACTGTAACTATGACAGGGTAAACCACGACAAAACACTACTGAAATATTCCAACTCTTGTATTTCACGAAAGAAATTCAAAATGAACTTTGAAACATCAAGAGAATGTAACTGTGACAAGGTAAACGACGACAAAACACTATTTAAATATTCCAACTCTTGCATTTCAATGAAAGAAATCCAAAATGAACTTTGAAAAATCAAGAGAATGTAACTGTGACAAGCTAAACCACAACAAAACACTTCCGAAATATTCCAACTCTTGTATTTCAACGAAAGAAAACCAAAATGAACTTTGAAAAATCAAGAGAATGTAACTGTGACAAGGTAAACCATAACAAAACACTACTGAAATATTCCAACTCTTGTATTTCAACGAAAGAAATTCTAAAATTAACTTTAAAAAATCAAGAGAATGTAACTGTGACAAGGTAAACCACAACAAAAAACTACTGAAATATTCCAACTCTTGCATTTCAACTAATGAAATCCAAAATGAACTTTGAAAAATCAAGAGAATGTAAGTGTGACAAGGTAAACCACGACAAAACACTAATGAAATATTCCAACTCTTGCATTTCGACGAAAGAAATCCAAAATGAACTTTGAAAAATCAAGAGAATGTAACAGTGACAAGGTAAAGCACAACAAAACACTACTGAAATATTCCAACTCTTGCACTTCAACGAAAGAAATCCAAAATGAACTTTGAAAGATCAAGAGAATGTAACTGTGACAAGGTAAACCAAAACAAAACACTACTGAAATATTCCAACTCTTGCATTTCAACGAAAGAAATCCAAAATAGACTTTGAAAAATCAAGAGAATGTAACTGTGACAAGGTAAAGCACAACAAAACACTACTGAAATATTCCAACTCTTGCATTTCAATGAAAGAAATCCAAAATGAACTTTGAAAAATCAAGAGAATGTACTAGTGACAAGGTAAACCACGTCATAACACTACTGAAATATTCCAACTCTTGCATATCTACGAAAGAAATCCAAAATGAACTTTGAAAAATCAAGAGAATGTAGCTCATGAAATCAAGAGAATTTAACTGTGACAAGGTAAAGCACAACAAAACACTACTTAAATATTCCAACTCTTGCATTTCAACGAAAAAAATGTGAAATGAACTTTGAAAAATCAAGAGAATGTAACTGTGACAAGGTAAAGCACATCAAAACACTACTGAAATATTCCAACTCTTGCATATCAACGAAAGAAATCCGAATGAACTTTGAAAAATCATGAGAATGTAACTGTGACAAGGTAAACCACAACAAAACACTACTGAAATATTCCAACTCTTGCATTTCAACGAAAGAAATCCAAATGAACTTTGAAAAATCAAGAGAATGTAAGTGTGACAAGGTAAACCACGACAAGACACTACTGAATTATTCCAACTCTTGCATTTCAATGAAAAAAATTCAAGATGAACTTTAAAAAATCAAAAGAATGTAACTGTGATAAGGTAAGCCACAACAAAACACTGCTGAAATATTCCAACTCTTGCATTTCAACGAAAGAAATTCAAAATAAACTTTGGAAAATCAAGAGAATGTAACTGTGACACGGTAAACCACGACAAAACACTACTGAAATATTCCAACTCATGCATTTCAAAGAAAGAAATCCAAAATGAACTTTGACAAATCAAGAGAATGTAAAGGTGACAAGGTAAACCACAACAAAACACTCCGGGTGGGAGGTAGAGCCAAAACGTTGGGGGGATGGGGCCCTTTTGTGTTTCAAAATGCGCAAATAAAAAAGTATTAAAAAATGGGGGGCCCTTTGGGGCCCTAGGGGCCCGGTGGGACTTTGGTGGCCCCGGGGGCCTCTGGGGGCCCGAGGGCATTTGGGGGCACCAGGGGTGTGGGGCTCTTTAGGGTTCCTTTGGGGTTTGGGGGGATTTGGGGGATCGGGGGCCCTGGGAAGAGGGGCAATTTGGTGGCCCGTGGGGGCCTTTGGGGTTGGGGTAGGGGACCTCACAACACTGATCAAATGGAACTTGTGTATTATAACGACCACAGAGTTTCACCCCAAATCATCTTATAAATCATCTTCTAAAATCATCTTCTAAAATGTCTCAAACTGTTTCGTCTAAATCATCTTCTAAAATGTCTCAAACTGTTTTGCCCAAATAATCCCTAAAAAGTAATTTCTGCGTGTTCCTTTTGTTTTGGCATCCCTGCGCTGTCACATTTGAAATTCCTAGGAAACCCTTTCCCGTGTTAATCTCTTCATCTCTAAGATGTTCCTAGCTACACTATTATGGTTTCGATAGAATATCAATTTATCACTCTGACCTAAATATCAGAGAAGCCTTTTTTAAAAGTGGAATATTAATTTATCTCTGTCACTAAAGTTCATTTATCCCTCAGACCTAAAGATCAAAGAAGCCATAATGTTTCTTAATTCCCCTTTTGTGGATCAATAATTCCCCTCGATTATGCAAATCAATTTCTCAAAAATTTAGTTCGCCTCTTGTCATTGTCGATTATGTAAATCAAATTCTCGGAAATCCTCTCCCCTTCGTTTATGTAAATCAAGTTCTCGGAAATCCACTTCCCCCTTGAGTCCTAGATCAATACATCTATCCCCCGTTAATGCGCATGTGCAAACGTCACCCCTGTTTCATTACACCGGGACGAGCAACAACAAATCAATTGACCTTGACCCCATTAGACTCGTTCGATAATCCTTGAATAAATTATAACCTGTCGGCGTTAGACTCAATTGTAGATGGCAGCACATGTGTTCTCGTGGTACCTCCTGATAGCTTCCTACTCCTATATAATATAGCGCGTGTGTTCCAGATAGTACATAAGTATCAAAGTATGTCCCAGGAAGGTATTTTAAAGTACCTACCTCCACTCCTTCTCCCTCTAGATGGTCATTAAATTTGCCTACATGACAGGTCTATACTTATTGAAATTTTGAAAAAACAACATTTTACCTTAATTTTCAGTTATCACTATCTTTTTCTCAAGGTTTAGTTCAAAAAGCAATTCCTGTTATTTGAGTAAAATTTTAAGCCATATCAATGTTTTTTTTTCTTCAAAATTTAGGAAATGTATTTGCATATTATTAAAGCCTTATAAATTGGTATGAGCAAAGTGTGAAGCTGAAAACAATTTTGTTGTACTTCATCTAAGCAGAAGATCTGTTTGCAAGGTTTCAATTTTATAACACACAGATTTAATGTGGCGGCGAACAAGATATTTGATGAGATCTGATTAGTAAGTCAAAGGTGTTCAGAAAAGACAGGATTCGTGGCATTCTTGCTGTACCCGTTCAGCTCTGGAGGTAGAAAAAAGGGGGAAGTCATTCTTTCATTTGTTCCTCGATTTGATTTCATCTTCATTTCAGGTCCGTGTGTCACTGTTTTCCTGATTGGAAGATATTTTTTAATCAAGTATCTTCTGTCAGCCTGCTACTACGCCAATGATTTACTGATTTCCACCATGAAAAATGCAGCTGTTAAGAGGTGTCAAATTATATGGGAGAAGTTTTTTGTTGTAATTTTCTGTTCTTTTACAATAAATGAGATTATTTTTTGTATTTATTGATGCTTCAAAAAGAAGAAACGAAAAATGAATCCTGAGAACTCGATATTAGATTGTAGACCTAGGAAATTGAACAACGCTGGTGATGGAAATCCATTAAAAGAACGGGAAATCCAGTAAACAAGATGGAAATCCAAAAAGGATCTTAAAATCCAACATTTTGTTTTGTCAACAAACTAAAAATTCAATTCGCGAATGGGAATTCAACATTTTTGTTTCTCAACAAATTGGAAATTCAATAATGACCATGGAATTCCAAAATAGTCTCCAATATTGTATTTCAGCTGTTGAAATTCAAGTTTTGTTGTTGATAAACATTACAAACTTTTTTTGTCGAATCTCAAACGATTTTTTTTTACAGTGTGGGGCTATTGGGCTAGTAGAACTTTAAAAAGCGATGTTTGATGGCACTCATTTTTAAGGAATATCCCGGGAAGGCAGATTTCAAACCTATTTCTGATATCTACATGCTTTTTATCAATTTTACCATCAGTAAGGATCATATAGCAATAAAAACGGAATTTTTTGTGCCATCTCTCAAGTGGAAGAGTTTGGAAGCATAAAACTACACCATCGCAATGATTATGGTCCGAAGCACTTTAATGGAGGCTTATAATTTCCCCTCACATATACTCCCCATCCAGACCCTCTTAGTAAATTTCATAAATCAACCAGACAAATTAAAAGTAGAAGATTTTTGCAGAAACAAATTAGCTAAAACTAAGAACCTTTCAACTATAAATCTTCCGAAAATTAAGCTTGATTGATCAACAGTTTTGAATTGAATCTTCAAACTTCACTCTGTGATGAAGCCTGTTTGCTAGTTCTAAAAGCGGTAATTGAGGGGGAGGGACCTCCTTGCCCCCTTAATTTTTGCTCTTGCCTAGGTTTTGAAATCACCTGTTTTTGGTCATTTCATTGAAAAAGGCACTGTTTCATTTAAAAAAATGGGGGAAACAACCGAAAGTGCACTTTATGGAAATGTGCTATCAAGTCAAATTTATAAAAAGCGAATAAGTATAAATATAAGCTTTTAAACGCGCCCTTAAACAGCTTTCTTTTGTTACAGAAGCCTTCTAGTTTCTGTTAGTCAGTAGGCAATTTATAAGGCCCCGTCTTCATTATGGCTTTTTCAGGCGAAGCCGGCCGAGTAAAAACAGCTTTTTGCTCATCGAAAAACAAACTCTCCTGGAAAACATGTATTGTTTTGTAAAGTGTGGACAAAAAACCTTATGTTATGGACTAAAATTTTTCTTAGCTGTTAAGGTTGTTTGCAGTATCTTTTAGAGCTGTCTTATCTCCCCTAGATCGGTGATAATTAGAAAATATATTAAAAATAAGTTTTCAACTGAAACTATGAAGTTACATTAAAACTTAAAACGAGCATACATTATCCTGTATAAATCAAAAATCAAAAAGATAAATAAAAAAGATGGCAGCGTTGTTTCTGCATTAAATTTTAATCAAAAACGAACAAAGATTAATTTAAAGAAAACTAAGTTTTTCAGAGGGAAGTACAGAGCGAAGTTGAAACTTAAAACGGACAAAAAATATTATTTCGCAGCCTATTTAATATATATTAATGTAACTAGTACAAATAAACCAACTAATTATGTTTCCCTATGCTTTTTTGATTATACAAAACTAGCTCATAAAGTACGATCGTATTGAACCAGTACTCATGCAAATAGGTACGGGACTGGGACATTATTAAGCGTTTTAAAATGATTTATATCTTTGTAATAATAGTACCGGAGGAAGAAAGAAACACATCAGTGATGCAAAGGCAAAAATACGATTTTCTTTAGTTTTTGAATAGGGGGAAGTGCGAGGGTCTGAACATCATGGTGAAGTGTTTTCGCCTATGGTGAGTCCAATAGTGTACCTTTCGTTCCGGCCTGCCGCCATTTTTGATGGGTTTTAAGCTCTTTTTCAAAATTCCTCAGATTTTTTGGAACTAAACTTTTACCATCAATATAAACCAAAATAATAGTTATCATTCTTGAATCTCCTATAATTTATGATTCTTTCTCCTTAAATAGTTTAATTTCAAAGCAAGTTTTTAAACTATCGGTTGCAATGGGTCATTACTTTCTTTTTTCTATGCAACAACTATTACTGCAAGCATGACACTCTGCTTCTTGTTATTTTGCTTATTAAAGGATTTTAACGGGATTATTTCAAGTTTTAAATGCCAACTTGTTTTTAATTTCCATTAGTTGGGCATGTTTGGCTTAGTTTTACAACCTCTTTAACTTGAATCTTCTCAAGATTCTAAACTTCTTAAGAGTATTGTAGTGGTGAGCTGCAAACGCCTAAAAACATCTGTATGTTCACGTTGATACATGTGTATCAACGCAAAATGCTAGACGAATGTTGTACAGTTTGGGCTTAAGTACTTGATTCTTGTTGGTGATAAGTAGTTGACTTTCGCAGGTGAAAATAAAGTTTTGTTTATTTAGTCTTAATTCTTGCTCTGCACTAGTTATTGCATGTTTCATAATTGAAATAAAAGTAATAGCTGGCCTATCTACAAAGTTTTTTTTAACTGACAGTAAGGAGCAACATTAAAACTTAAAACGAACAGAAATTATTCCGTATATGAAAAGGGCTGTCCCCTCCTCAATACCTCGCTCTTTACGCTAAAGTTTTTTATTGTTTTAAAAAATAAAGTTTTGAGACAGAGTTAAACTTCAGCGTAAAGAGCGAGGCATTGAGGAGGGGACAGTCCCTTTCATATACGGAATAATTTCTGTTTGTTTTAAGTTTTAATGTCACTCCTTACTTTCAGTTAAAAAAAAACTTGTTTTTTTTATTTAATTTCTGAACGTTTTTGAATTAATGTAGCTTTGATTTTGGCTCACCGTATACGAATAATTAAAAGGAAATTTGCATATTAATTTTACCTTTGTTTTGGCTAAATGGCTTTCTCGAAGTTTTTTTCTGACGTAATTTAAGAATTAACTTACGTATCGAACTTCTATATTTGTTTTTTCTTATTACGTATATTAGGTGGTTTAGCCTCTAGTCAATACATTGCACTTTACGCTAAAGTTAGAATTTTGTCCCAATTCTTTAAGAATAACCCCTTAATCACAAAGGCCGTTAATTAGAATAAATAGCTCTGATGTTAATCAAAAAACTTTATTTGCATAAAGAGCGAGGTAATGACTAGGGGGCGAATCGAATCATATACGTAATAATTTTCGTTCGTTTAAGTTTTGATGCTACTCCTTACTTTCAATTGAAAAAATCGTTTTTTTATTTAATTTCTGGCCGTTGTTTTAAATACTGCTGGTAAATCCGGCGCCACCTTCATAGCGATGTCCCTTCCTCCATGAAAACTAACTCCATGGAAATATTCTCCCACGTAAACCCCGACCCCTCCCCCCCCAACTACCAGAAAAAATCCCCCCTGAAAACGTCTGTTTATTTCCCAATAATCAATACTATATGTAAACATTGGGCAAAGTTCATAGCTTGCAGCCCTTACCCCCGGAACTGTGGGGGATTAAACAATCCTCAAAGACATGGAGAAAAAAAATGAGCGTGGGAGGGGGTCTAGTTGCCCTCCATTTTTTGTCACTTAAAAAGAGCACTAGAACTTTTGATTTCCGTTCAAATGAGCCCTCCCACGATATTTTAGGACCACTGGGTCTTTAGGATCACCCCTAACCGAATAAATACGCATCCGTGATCTCTCTTCTGGCCAAAAAAAAATAAAAAATAAATAAATAAAATTCCACATTTTTGCAGATAGGAGTTTGAAAATTCTATATCAGGGTTCTCTGATACGCTGAATCTGATGGTGTGATTTTCATTAAAGTTCTATGACGTTTAGGGGTTGTTTCCTCTTTTCTCGAAAAAAGACAACTTTTATCTGGTGCGTAAATTTTAATGGGTAAGCCTAAATTTGATGAAATTCATATATTTAAAATCAGCATAAAAATTTTATTCATTTGATGCACCTATTGGTATCAAAATTGGTATCCGTTTTTTAGAGTTTCGCTTACTATTGAGCCAGGTTGCTCCTTACCTACAGTTTGTAACCACGAACTGTTTGAAACACTGCGAATCTTGATATAGAGAAAGATATATAAGAGCTCGTTCAAAATACAGCAAATAAGTAATAATAATTTTTGACCCATTTTCAGGCCCCCTCCTTCCCCAACTCAAAACAAAAAGCATTGTCTTCTTGTCACTTACTACGATATCCGAAAGTTTTAAGCTAATCGTGTATCTAGGATCACACATCCCCTTTCTTCATTATATATAAACAATGGGTGACGCATAATTTACAGGCATGGCTCCAGGGGCAGCCAGGTAATGTCATTCTCTGAGACATAATAATTGGACCTCTTGAACATGTGGAGGAAAATGGCCATCTGAAAATGCTGACCAGGGGTCTTTGGGGGCTAAGGATGGGTAGGCAGCTAAATAAGGCATAGGAGAGGGCTGGTTGCCCTTAAACCACTTTCAACCGCTTTGAATGAGCCTACTTAAAAGTTTTTACGATCTTCCTTCTAATCAAAGTGAGAAAAAAAAATCCCGGGGGAATATATAAATACATAGAAGCCATATCACCTTTTACTTGGGCATGGCTTTTGCGAAACAAATTATTTCTCGTAAATATATATTTGGGATGAATATTCCAATTTAGAATGATTAATTAGAAGAATATTCAAATTTATACTGAAACTTAAAACAGACAGAAATTGCTACACTGTAAGCATCTACTGGCCACGTCAATTCCATGTAATATCTTTTACCATGCTGCTTTAAATACCATGCTGCTCTGCGTAACAAATCTGCCTTTCCTTTCAAAAATCGGGTTCAATTTTTAGCAACTATCAAATATTGACTCATGTATTGAAAGGCTATAGGTAGATAAAACGCCTACGATTGCCGCCTGGATATTTTGTTAGCAATAAAATGGTTTCAGAAAAGCGCAAATTAAACTTAAGCGTAAAAACAGATGATTCAGGTTAGGGGGTTGACAGTCCTTTTCTTATTTCAAATAATTTCTGTTCATTTTACGTTTCAATGTCACTATTTACTAAAACATATACTATCTTTATAAACGAGCAATAATTGTATATTTGTGTATTTTTTCTCAAAATCTATATAGTATAATGTCAAATATAATATAATATACCTTATCTATATAATATAATGTCTGTTGGGAGGCCTAAAAAGCAAAAATTTGCACCACCAATTGTGGCAACACCTTTACGGGCAGCTAAAGCAGAGGCCATTGCTAAATTGTCTGAAGTAATCAAAATCCAAAAGTGTGTAAAAATTGAAAATGAAGAGCAAAGACACGGGCTGTTAGAAGATATGCGAAAACGACAAATAGAGAGTGTTAAAGATGAAAATGAAGAACAATGACACACGCGGTTAGAAAATATGCGATACCGAGCATGTGAGCGAGTCGAAAATGAAAATGAAGAACAAAGACACACGCGGTTAGAAAAAATGCGATACCGAGCATGTGAGCGAGTCGAAAATGAAAATGAAGAGCAAATACAAACGCGGTTAGAAGAATAGCGGCGGCGTCTTAAAAATGAAAATGACGAGCAAAGACACACGCCGTTAGAAGACATGCGACACCGAACATGTGACCAAGTCAAAAATGAAACTGAACAGCAAAGGCACACGCGGTTACAAGACACGCGACACCGAGCATGCGAGCGAGTCAATTAAAATCAACCTAGACAGCGAGAATCAAAACATGTCAAAAGTGAAAATGATAGCAATGGTGATTAGGTTTTTCGATTTTGACATGGATAAGGTCATCAATGCCTACCATACCTTTAAAAATCAAAAACCTGGACTAGATAAATTTTCGGGAGAAAAAGAACTTTTTGTTCCACCAATTGAACAATTAAAAGAAACAAAGGTTCCGCGATGTGTCTTTGATAACGACGAAAGACAAGCCGAGGCAAAAGAATAAGTTTTTGTCTTACCCCCTGAACAATTAAAAGAAACAAAGGTGGTCATCAATGCCTACCAAACATTTGAAAATCAAAACCCCTGCACTATATATATTGTTCGAATAAAAAGAAGTTTTTGTCCAACCACCTGAACAATTAAAAGAAACAAAGGTTCGGCGATATGTCTTTCATAATAACAAAAGACAAGCCGAGGCAAAAGAAGAAGTTTTTGTCTTACCCACTGAACAATTAAAAGAAACAAAGGTGGTCATCAATGCCTACCAAACATTTGAAAATCAAAACCCTGCACTATATTAATCGTTCGAATAAAAAGAAGTTTTTGTTCCACCACCTGAACAATTAAAAGAAACCAAAGGTTCCGCGATGTGTCTTTGATAACGACGAAAGACAAGCCGAGGCAAAAGAATAAGTTTTTGTCTTACCCCCTGAACAATTAAAAGAAACAAAGGTGGTCATCAATGCCTATCAAACATTTGAAAATCAATTCCCTGCACTATATATATCGTTCGAATAAAAAGAAGTTTTTGTCCAACCACCTGAACAATTAAAAGAAACAAAGGTTCGGCGTTATGTCTTTCATAATGACAAAAGACAAGCCGAATCAAAAGAAGAAGTTTTTGTCTTACCCCCTGAACAATTAAAAGAAACAAAGGTGGTCATCAATTTCTACCAAATATTTGAAAATCAAAACCCTGCACTATATTAATCGTTCGAAGAAAAAGAAGTTTTTGTCCCACCTTTTGAACAATTAAAGAAACAAAGGTTCGGTGATATGTCTTTGATAATGACAAAAGACAAGCCGAGGCAAAAGAAGAAGTTTTTGTCTTACCCCCTGAACAATTAAAAAAAAACAAAGGTGGTCATCAATGCCTACCAAACATTTGAAATTCAAAACCCCTGCACTATATAAATCGTTAGAATAAAAAGAAGTTTTTGTCCCACTACCTGAACAATTAAAAGAAACAAAGGTTCGGCGATATGTCTTTCATAATGACAAAAGACAAGCCGAGGCAAAAGTTAAAGGTCCACTAAAAAAAATACTTTTACAAAGGCAATTCTTCTAATTTAAGGTCCGTTTGGGCGTCATATATATATAATATATATATATATATATATATATATATATATATATATATATATATATATATATATATATATATATATATATATATATATATATATATTATTCTCAAAATCGGCTCCTTATTTTTTCTGAAAAATTGGCAACCTGGGATATTCTGGCCTAAAAACGATGTAGATAGGTCAGAAGTCTGAGAAAATTCGTTAAGAATCTTAGTTTTAAAGGAAAAACAAATTGTGTGAGTGACGTCATTTTTATATACATCAGTATTGCAATGCTGTTGTCACACTTATCTGGAAAAAATTATCTGGAAAATATATATATATATATATATATATATATATATATATATATATATATATATATATATATATATATATATATATATATATATATATATATATATATATATATATATATATATATATATATATATATATATATATATATATATATATATATATATATATATATATATATATATAATATATATATATATATATATATATATATATATATATATATATATATATATATATATATATATATATATATATATATATATATATATATTCTCAAAAGCGGCTCCTTATTTTTTCGGAAAAATTGGCAACCTGGGATATTCTGGCCTAAAAACGATGTAGATAGGTCAGAAGTCTGAGAAAATTCGTTAAGAATCTTAGTTTTAAAGGAAAAACAAATTGTGTGAGTGACGTCATTTTTATATACATCAGTATTGCAATGCTGTTGTCACACTTATCTGGAAAAAATTTAAGATTTTCATGCATGGAAAAGTTTACATTAAATTGCCGAAAGAGCAAAAAACTGGTAATTGCAAAAATATTTGTATATATTTTGACAAGGGAAAACAACAATTCCAGAATTTTAAAAAAGCAAGCCAAAAGTTTGAAGCTTAGTTGACGTGGAGTGCCACGTCATACTATTTTCATTTCATAGTCCTTGAAACAAATTCCAAGTTAAAAAAAACATGTCTACAAATGTTGGTGTTCTAAAAGAAAAAAAAATCCCTTGCAGCATATGTCAGTTCAGAATCGGTAATGTTATTATGTAAACTGCAAAAAATATTTACGATGCTTGAGCAATAAGTTGAATGTTTGAATTCAAACTAGAGAAATACCTGAAAATTTAGAAATTACTTTGTTTTTTTGTTAGACAAAATCAACTCGCTACGTGATTAAGCTTATAGGTTTGAACAGAACCAGTTGTATAATGTCAGTAGGAAGGCCCCCCCCCCAAAAAAAAAAGGAAAGTTGCAATTATTACAAATGATGATTGTCCTACTTTGACAAGGGATAAAAACAATTCAAAAAACCTTAAAAAGGAAAACCAACAATTTCAAGCTTATTTCATATCGTTTTTAGAGATCAGACTAGCTTCAATAATCAAATATCTTTGAAAAGACTCAGTATTAAAAGACATTAAATTGCGTAAAGAACAAAAAACTGGTAATTGCAAAAATATTTATATATATTTTAACAAGGGATTACAACAATTAAAACACCTTAAAATAGAAAACCAAAAGTTTGGAGCCGGGCCCCGGCACTCGGCACGCGGCAGGTTTCTATATATGGTTTTTCACTGTCGCTTGTCTTCAAACCGCAGGCAATTTGAGACAATTTGCGGTCTTTCAATATGGCATTCTTTTCAAAGATATTTGATTATTAAAGCAAATCCGATTTCTAACAACGATTTCTAATAAGCTTCAAACTTTTGGTTTTATTTTGTACGGTTTTGTAATTGTTAAATTTACGTCTGCTCTTAATTTGCTTATAAGAACAAGAAGTATGTTTATTTTTTTTATGCAGACTAAAAACAATTATGCGCGGGAGCTTTTCCTTGAAAGCTCTGGTAGATTCACAAGGCTAAATTAAATTTCGCTTTAAGTTTTAAGGTTTTCTTTATTTTCACAATACCTTGTTTTTCTTTGATTTTTGTTCCTTTTTATTTTAATTTATCTTCGTTATTGATTAAAGATGAATATTTTTCCGTAAAAAAGGGAAAATAAATGACGAAATAGAATGTTCAAGGTTCCATAACCTATTCTTTGAAAGTTACCTTGTTTTTTTTTCATATGAATAGATATGCATGGTTATTTTTTTTCAACTTTAGAAACATTCATCTTTCGTTTAAAGAAGTATTATAAGATTATAAGGCTTCGTCCTTGCGCTTCCATAATATTTGCTTCCGGGATCTGCGATTAAACGCCCCTGTTAGGCTATTCGTGATTTCACAACAAGCTTAGTTTGTAGATATAGTAAGGTGAATCGGTTGCAACGGGTAACAGTAAATATACTTTTTGAACATGGTAAGTAATGCACATAGATTAATAGTTGAAGACTGAACACCAATTTTTTATGTCGTATCAAAAGATAAAAACAGCAATGGATTTTACAGTACCAATGCGCATGATTTTGGAAGCACTCTTGTGTATGGTAGGGTTGCCATCCTAGTGATTCATCACTATTTCTAGAGATTTTTTATATTGAGTAAACAAAAAAAAATCAGTGCATAAATCATTAGATTAATGAAGAAAATCATTAAACAATTTTTTTTTCACCGGGCGGAAACCCTGGTGCAAGGTCTGTTCTGAATTAAACATGTATGATAAAATAGCTATAGAACCATCCGATTCCCCAGTCAACACTGTTTCCAAATATAATGGTCACTATCGTAACTATCGTGTCTCAGCCCATCCCTCAAGTTTGTTCATAATACGAAATAAAGATAATTTGAAGGAAAAAAGGTACTTGTCTAGAATCCAGTAAACACGCGCCAAAGACTGCATATAGAATTTCAAAGATGCTATATGAAAAACAGGTTTCCGCTGGCTAGTGAGGTGTTGCTCACTCTGTGATAGAGAATTAAACTTAAGTTTTTTGGGGTTGAAGGGGCAAAAAACAGTATCTAGGTTAGGTTACGTATTTAATATATGCTATGCTTAACCCCCATCCCTCCCCCTAATGCGCAAATATATAGCCCAAATTTGTGTCTAAACTATTATATTTTCATCCTATTTTGTTTTATTTCATTAGCGTTAACGAAACTTCACTTATTGCGTGTTTACTTGATTCTAGACAATTACCAAAAAAATCAGTAAAGTACCACATACAAACGCACATATTTAATTTATTTAATATTATGCTGATTTCAAATATGTGAGTTTTACTAAGTTTTGTTTTACCCATGACAGGCTAAGAGCCTGAGAAATTTTTGTCAAATTCTGGAAAAAAGGGAAAAGACCACCTAAAAGTCATAGAACCTTAATGATAATTACACCATCAGATTCTGCGTATCAGAACACCCTACTGTAGAGGTTTCAAGCTCCTATCAGCAAAAATATTGAAATTTGTATTTTTGGCCAGAAGAAAGATCATGGATGCGTGTTTACTGTTTTTTTTCCACGGGTAATTGTATCGAGCCACGGATCCTAGAATATCGGAAGAGGAATCATTCGAACGGAAATTAAAAGTTCTAGTGCCCTTTTTAAGTGCCCAAAAGGATTGAAGAGAAACTAGGCTCCCTTCAGTGCCCATTTTTTCTCAAAATTGTCCGATTAAAATTTTGAGATAGCAATTGTGTTCAGCATAGTTGAAAGGCCAAAAAACTATGCCTTTGGAGATACCATGGCCCCTTAAAACCCCCGGGGGAAGGTCTTTTAGTTATAGAATGTGCACATTGTTTACGTATAGTGTTAGTTATTGGGAAGTATGCATACATTTTTCAAGTGGGGGGGGGGGCGTGGTTCTGCTGGAGGGATTTTCCACAGGGGGATTTTACATTATCCCAGGGAAATAAAGAAAAGGAGGAAACTCCAACTTTACTACCCATGCTAAAATACTATTTTCTCCGATTTTCAAGGTACTTTCTGGTACTGTTTTGTTCAAAGTCAGGGTTGTTTTCATATTTTTTTTCTGGTCTTACTAGTAGGGAGAAAGTGATGGTATTATGCTGAAAATGCCTCTTCCCACTCATGTTTGAGTTTTAGAAAATTCAGTTCCTTTTAAGGTATTTCAAATAACCTCTTCAGGCCGTAATTTGGGGTTGTAAATTCAGTTCTGAAAGTTTCGTTCAAATAGATCAAGAAATTCCAAGATAGCTAGAAGCCCATTACTTGGAGTTTTGACCCTATAAATGAATTCTTGAACAGATTAGTTTAAACTCCTAGAAGATACTATAATATGATCCCATACACCTTCAACTGCTAATATAACGATGACATAAATTAAAATGCAGAAAATAGATAAATAAATTAATTAGTGCATTAAATTAAGTAAATACAAGTAACCAGCGATCGAGCCCTCTACAGCCAAGCGGCATGGCTAAACCTGATCTTGACCCTTTGCTGGAATTCCAAAAATTTTGGATTCCTAATTTGTAAATTCCCAGGTTGACAATCTTGGATGCCGGTAAAGTCTGCCGTCGGGTTCTGTATTTCATGTTCTAGCCAGTCAAACTATAGCTTCTGATGCAGCCAATGAAATGCAGACTTAAAAAAAAAAAAAAACAAGCACTGCCGCTTTTGAATGTTTACTTATCTGCACTTAAGTCATTTTTTTTCTTTATAAAGTAGGTCAGGAATTTCCGCTTGTTTTTTATTTATTTTCGTTTTTGTTCTTCCACCATAAAAAAGCTTTATTTATGCCTTTTGGCAATTTTCTTTTATGAAAAGCTGAAGAACATATTCCATCCGTTATATTTTGTTGGATTTTTCTTTTTTTTTTAGAATATGGGGGAGATATTTATATATTGTACAAAAATTACCATAAAACCTATAAAATAGAATCTATGTATCGTTCTTTGATTTTATTTTCTAGTCAAAAGGACTTGATAAGAGAATTTTGTTTTATATAATATACCTGCCAGGAAATACTCTTGGTTGTGCATTCGTGTTTAATCTTTTGGCACATTTTTGGCAAATGTACTTGATACTGACAGAAATATTTGAATATTTTGAGTTCTGTCTTATATACTTGTAAAGTAAACTTTCTGTCTTACAACTATTGGGCCTATGGCGACTAAGAAGATTATGGCTTACTAATTGAAAGCGTATATTTAGTAAGCTATCCTCAAGTAAACATACAAAAAATGAATGAGTTGCATGGAATAAAAGCCACAATCTAAAACTCGATCTCTAAACTGGAAGTTTAGGAAAAGAGTTTTTTGATAGTTTAAAGTCATTTGGAAACCTCAAACTTATTTGATAGAATTAAGGCCCTCATCAGGCCAAAAACTTTTGATTTGCGACACACAACTGAAAATTAAATTTCAATGCAAGCTTAGGTTTTTGAGAGAGCAGGAATATTTGAAAAGTAAAGAATGGGTGACGCTAAATGCTTGAAAACACCGTCAGGGACTATAACTCATTTCCCAAAGTTTTTCTTGCAACGCTAGGTCCACCAAAAGTCGTGGCCTGACCCATTAAAATTGCCTTCCTGCCTTCTTCCTTCACATAAGACTATTTTTTTTAATAAGGTCTTTGTTGGGGTTGAAAATATATTGGCTCCTCTCTTATTATATAAAAATTTGTTTAGATACGTGAAATGTTGAGTTTATATTTAAAATTCTCCAAAATCTGATTCATGACATGTCAAATATCTCTTTAGGTATTTAGAAATTTTTAGATAAAAAAGACTTTTTCTTCTAAAACAGTTTTTTTTTTAATGTTTATCTTAATGAATTTTATTGCTCTTGCTCATGAAATTTCAAAGCCACTTACAAAACTGATACAAAGAAACATAACAGACACTGATACAAATAATAAAGACATTGATACACGGTATTTGTAAAATCTTTATACCCCCTCGTGATAATAAAATTTTGGTATTCAAAATTTTACATGTATTCACCTAAAGCAACCTTAAATGGCAATTAATTTGGTATCTTTTGTTGGGTCGTCCTCTAGGCATATTTTATGCTAATAGAAAAATACTGTCTGAATATTACACCTTTTACTTAATGCATAACATCATTACAAGACTATCATGTATCTTTTTTGCTATTTAAATGCAATTGAATGTTACGTAATTCACATGATTTTACAAACTTAAGGCTCAAAGTATAGTCAGCTGAAGGGTGCACGTCTTGCCTATGCCCCACTGGTGGGGCTTGGACCTCACGGCTATTAACTCTTTACAATTAATTTGTCTATTGCCATTGTAGGTCTAGAAGAGGTGGATTTAAGGATCCCCAGTAGCAGTTCATCATTTCCACTACTTAGCCAATTTCCCCTTAGATTCTATATTTCATAGCGAGCAAGTTCGCAGTCTATTTGGAAAAGGATTATAGTTCCTGGCTTGACCTAATTATTATTGATAAACCATTTGTGCCAATTTTACTAACAAGCGATCAAAAAGGGGAATTTTTTGTCGCAAGGGCCGTCGTACCTGCCGGGAGTGGTGTCTCCCTTAAATTGCGGGGATTCGGTCGCAAAAAAAACTATGCTTCCCTCGCTTAGTGGTGTCTGGCTCTTTGCATTCCTCAGCGAAATGGAAAGCGAGAAAGTTGTATTGAATACAGTATTAAACTTTATTTTGCGAGCAAGAAAAATAGAATGTGCCACAGAATATATAAATAAAATCGCTTGTGATTTCTACGAGAAGGAAGAAATTGTTGAGGCTAAGAAAACGTTGTGGGCTCTCACAATGTCAACGTGACCTACTGATCGACAGAAAGATAGCGACAAAATCATAGATATTGTGTGAGCATTCAATTTGTGTGACGAGAAAAGGGTGTGTCTGCCCGATTTGTCATATTTGAACTGGCGATGATTTTACTAGTAAAGTCTGAAAAATTACGGCGCGATTGTATCTTCGAAAGCTTCATATAGTCGACGTATTCGGTCCCAGTTATTTTTGATGATGGTTACACCACACGTGTTGGCACTCTCTCCTTTTTGGGTTCTCCTATAATAATTGGAGTTCTTCGATAAGAATTAAACGTACAGTGTTCTTGTTACTACCGTTTTCGTAAATCCCTTGTGCGCTTGCCTCCTTGGAAGCGTAACGCAGAAATTAGCAACCAATATAACTTACCGGACCCATACATGGTTGTTCAGAAAAGACTGAAGAAATTTTATATTAGTCTAACGGAAAATTAACTCTGTGATGCTTTGTAATATTAGTGTCCATTTGCTATTCTGCTTGTATATATTTGGGTATTTATTATTTGACATTTTGTTTTATTTTGTTGCCACCTTTCCTTTTATTACTCCGCTAGTGGCATTATGTCTTTTTGGTGGGAAATGAATTTCATCCAATTCAATTAGCTTGCACCGGTGTCCCTTTGATTCAGGGGCCTGAAGAAGCTTGTTCTGCCATAAATTAGGTATGTTGTTGTACACTCACTTTTGGGTTCCAAATTCCGATATCATTTTGTAGTAGTGTTTAAGCTGGTAACAAAGCTGATTGAGCCTCATTGAGGGTCAACTCATGCTTGAAGGTTTAATAATGTTAATACAGTCATCCCGTATACACTGGGGCAATATAGGCAAAAAAAACTCCAGGTTCAAAGAATTGAAAATGATATAACTATGAAACTGAATAATTGGAGCTTTTGCAGTGGTTTCATTGTAGAATTAAGTTAGAAATAGAATACATGAGCAGTAGTTTGCCAGAATTTGTCCCGAGGAGGGGGGTAATAATGAAGAAAATGACAATTTGAGCAATAAATGCCCAGAAATCTAAGAATATGAAGGATCTTGGTGTCGGCTCCGAGGCCCCCTCCTGCACAAGCACCTGGCACTAGCATACCCGGACATTGTGTGGGATAAACTTAAGGCCTTGATGTGTATCCTGGCTAAAAAAATGTCACGTTCTAAATGAGATGGGGCTGCTTTTTTGCCTAGAAATGAAATACATGTAAGCTCCTGGTTACAATTAGAAAACTACATTTTCTTAATTTATTAGTTATCCTTTCCTTACCAATAGACTGGAAAGCTCTTGGAGAGATTAAGATAGGTTTTCTTCAAAAATGAACTATCTTCTTTAGAAAACATATTAATACAACTTTTTTAATTTTTATTTTAGTGCTTACAAGAATAGCCATGAGCTTAAAATGGCTGATCGCTTAGATGATCTCATTTGTGCCTTTCACCCGGATGCCACAGCTATGGAGACACTAGGAATTCTCCTGCTGGGATGGATCATCTTCCTTTCTTTTCTGACTCTTGTTGCCAAGTTTATATATAGCAAGGTGATTGAAGTTAATACATCTATAGCAGATGCTAAAACAGAGACTAAACGGCCTCCCCCTATTATTCCTGTTGCTGCAACACAAATTTCTTCCGAACAGAAAGCGGCTGTCCTTGAAGCACTGAAACAACCATCCATAGCAGCAAAGAAATTTGGAACACGTGGAAGAAGTAAGTCTCGTGATACCTCCAGGGAGTCATCTAAGGAAAGGGAGAGTGCATTATCTGATGTTATTGCTGGACCCGATGAGGTGAGCGTAAAATGGGTGACTGATATTCTAAGCTGGTTGAAAACCCACCCAAAGCAATTAGAACAGTTAAGAGAAGAGTTTAGGAATGGCTTAAACGAGACTGCAAAAAACTGCGAAGCTGAGGTAAATCCTTTTTCGTTTTATTTTCTTTGCATTTAAATCCATAAGTACTTGCAAATAAATTTAATTTGGTTGTCTAAAGGTTTCTTTATAGTAATTCAGCACTGGGTCAACTTTCTATTAAACTTTGATAGTTCTCAACCTTTTCGGGATTCGTGGGTCAACTGTCAAAGTGAATTTAATAATAGAACCTGTAATATGTTAAATTTTTCTCCACCTGAAAATGGTTCGTAGTAACTTGAAACTAGCTTGGCTATTTCAATTTCTTCTCATTTTCTCTATTTGTAAACTACACATTCCCTGGGAAAAGTTAAACGACGGAGAAACAAGACAGAGAAAAATGGTAAAATAGGAAAAGAAAAAAAGAGTGAAGATAACAGGATAAAGAGAGAAATAAAAATATAAGAAGAGACAAAAGGAAAAAATGAAGAGAGAGAGAGAGGGAGAGAGAGAGAGAGAGAGAGAGAGAGAGAGAGAGAGAGAGAGAGAGTGATATAGAGAGAGAGAGAGAGAGAGAGAGAGAGAGAGAGAGAAGAGAGAGAGAGAGATAGAGAGAGAGAGAGAGAGAGAGAGAGAGAGAGAGAGAGAGAGAGAGAGGGAAAGAGAGACAGAAAGAGATAGAGAGAGAGAGAAAAAGAAAGAGAGAAAGAGAGAGAGAGGGAGAGACACAGACAGACAAACAAACAGACAGACAGAGAGAGAGGCTTGTAGCTTTTGATAGGTCAAATTAAACTTAATGAATTTTATATGTCTGGAATAAGGGAAAACAACCAATCCTTCTGATATAGACTATTAATTATTATTTAAATCCCTTTCAAAAGTGTTTCGGTTACCATTGGGTCGAGTCACTCCTGACTTGCAGGTCCTTACCACGAACTGATGGGGTCATGTTATGAGGTGATGTGTGTTATGAAGGGGTGATGAGGTGACTAACTTTATATTTTTCAAGTGAATCAACTTAAAAAGGCTAGAAATTACTGCATCTATCCTATATATAAAAGTGAATTTGAAAAGAGATTATGTTTAAGCAACATGTAAAATAAAATGGGATTTCGTTAAACTCCTGGATGTCGAAACTTTGATTGCGTAAAAATCTTGCCATCCTCAAATTTCTCCACTTTTTAAAAGTGCCAAGAGTTATATATATCAAGTACGTTTTGTGTCGCATCGTGTTTAATTGATTCGGCATTTTTTCTTCCTATAACTAATATTGACATTAATTGAATGAAGAGTCTAATTAATTATGTAAGAGGGATATTATTTAAATATGTCATCTTAAAAGATAATTGGCATTCTATTTTCTTAGCTCTTGTCCTTGGACAGGAATGAGATAAGGCAAGGAACCACAAAAGAACCTTCCCAAAGTTTTAAAATCCATGTTAATTGAGACCTACCCTAGACTGACACGCTACGCAGCATTTTTTTTTTACGGTTGGGAGTGGGCAATAATAAACACACAAAATACATGGCGATTCGGAACAGTTCGGGACATACAAAACATATGGCAATTTGAACAAGAAGTGTCCGGCAATTCGGGACAGTTTAGAGCTACGAGGGGAGGGTCTCAGACTCCAAGGTCCCTATGCTTACGTAGCTAATATAGAAATACGATGTAATTCAATTAAACATTAATAAATGCGAATTTAAATTTATACAAGAAAAATCAACTTTACATAGCTGTCAATAATCTAACTACATAGCACAAAATAATTAGAAATTGCTTAGCACAACAGAAAACACTTTATTCCAAGATTTGGAACCGGGATATTTTTTCAGTTAGTAAACTATGTATAGATGCAACATTGTTTATTTCTCTGAAAGCATATTAGAATGTTACCAATATAGCAGGTGGGTCGCTGCGAGTGTTTTATTTACCTATTGTCTGTCAAAACATATGAACTGAAAGTTTTAGTGTGTAAAGATGACCTGACATTATTCATAATTGAAGCATTTTGGTAAAAAGGCAAACTTCTGTGTAAACAATATCACTCATATTTAAAGAAATTTGAATCATTTAAGTGTTAACGTTACTTTATACTTTCATTCTATCCGAAGCTGCCGGGGAAAAAGAAAAAAGTGTCAAAATGAAGGCACATGGTACTTTACTATAGGTAACGATTCCCTGGATTATTGCCTCACATATGCCTAATCAAATTTGTGTAAAGACAGTAACAGCATTGTTTTTACTAATAATTTTCTTAACTATGTTTATCAGGAATTTTTTACCCTTGGGTAAAAAATAATTCAAAGGTACCATATCTTTTTTGTTTAGTTTTACAAAATTGACACCGAAAATAGAACTTTAACAAAAGTATGGGCTTTTCCGAGAATGTCATCTCAAATTATTCTGAAAAGATAAAATAAAACACTTATCTTATGTTTCTAACATTAAATGTCATAGTTTTCAGAAAGCACTTCAATGACAGTTTGGTAATTCCAAGGAATTCTCAAATTTCTTGATAAGAAAAGACATTGATAGATGTCATGTTAATCCAGAAACTGATTGAATGGGCAAAAATGATTTTGTAGACTGCTTGGCGACAGAATCGTTTGACTGACTAGGTTTTCGAAAGTATCTTTATGATCTTGTAGGCAAAAACTACCTCAGTTTTTTAATTTCAAAGGCAACCTGAAGAGGGAATGGATTTTGGCTAAAAAATACAATCAGCTACCATTCTTTAGGTTTGCGATTGCATGTTATTAGATTATTCATGGATGGATACATAGATATACGTTTATTTGGAGAAAAAATACAGGGACTATGTCCAAAAAAGAAGAAGAAGAAGTAAAATAACAAAAATGATAACAAAACTTAATTATAGAAAAACAACCGAAAAAGAACAAGAAGAAGTAAAAAAAATTATTGCAACACTTGATGATGGAAAAATAACCGAAGAAAGAAGAAGAAGTAGTAAAATAACGAAAATGATAGCAACACTCAATCGTAGAAAAATAACCATAAGAAGAAGAAGAAGAAGGAAAATAACGAAAATAACTGTAACACTTAATGATTGAAAAATTACCAAAAAAAAGAACAAGAAGAAGTAAGATAACAAAAATGAAAGCAACATTTAATTATAGAAAAATAATCAAAATAAATATTAACAGCAAAAAAAAAACAACAAATATTGATGTACATAGTTTAAGAAAAAGTGCTGCAACATGTGCTGTTATCAATTGATAATACTGCTTTAACTCTCTGTATATTTTGACAATACCTATCCTAGGACCTGAATATGAGAGAAACGATGCGTGTTTTTGCTATGGTTAAGTGGTAGTTGATTTTCTAAGCCTCTTCAAAGCAAAGTTTTGTTTACATTGAACATGTATCTGGAAGGTAAACGAAACTTAGCCTCGCTTACTTAACTTCAGTCTTCAACATAAGATACTAATTTGGTATCCTTAGATTGCTATAAAAATTGGGAAGGTAAAACACATTGATTCAGATCGTGATCGTGATTCAGATTAAGTGATTTTAGGACTCTAGATGAAAATGTTAGAAATTTGAATGAATTTTTTGGATACTTTGAGGGTTCAGGATGTGAGAATAGGTTTGAAAGTAATGTTAAGAATACAAAGTTGCTTAAATTAGGATTAAGTGAGGATGAACGAGATGATGGTAGGCAATGAGAAATTTGACAGAGTGGAGAGCTTTACTTATTTTGGTAGTATTTTCAGTAAGGATAGTGAATGCAGTGGAGATGCATAAAGCAGAATATTATGGAAGTAGAATATTGTAAAATATTATAATTGGAAGAATAGAAAATTAAGCCTTTGATCTATGACCTAAATACTAGAAGTGGCAGTAAGCACATTGGCAAAGCAGGCTTAGTGAGGAAGTGCTTTGAAATATTGAGGAATAATTTGCTAGATATTTTCCAAAGGAATCGTTTAAGGAAAGTTTTAGGATCACGTTTGAATGTCTGTTATTAAAAAAATTTCCTCTATGAGAAATATGATTCAATACCACTTTTCAGAGATATCATAAAAGAAAGGGAAGGATAGGTAGATCACTTGTAAGACGGGTGATTGGTTGCCATAATTGGGCTTTTTAGCAATCCATCTGGGGCAGAACTAAAAGCCGGACTTTTTCCAACGGGGAGAGTGAGAGGTTCATAAAATAGGATTAAAATTAGGATGGGAGGGAGTAAAGAGTGTTCTAGACAGATTTAGGTTGTGGGAGATCAGCGTTGTTAGCCTCAGTTGACGTGGCTTAGTGATGAGCTGTCAGCATTAGCAGCAGTAGCATCACGGATAGCCAAGAAAAGACTCTAGACCGACTTAGCTTTTTTTCCCACTTTTTTTTCTCTTGTAGTTGTTACATATGTTGCACTGAAAAACCATAGGACACTATTTATCGAGAAATACAAAAACAAAAGAAAAGAAGATTACTTTGAAAATTTCTATTTTGAAAGTTCGAAAATTCGATCTTGAAAATTTAAAATAAAAACAAAATATGAAAAATTTAAGATGTTTAAAGTTAAACCTTTGATCTAGAATCATACTAGAGCTTTTGTCCAGCGTTGGAGTGCAAGGTTAATTAGTGAGCTGGAGTTTGATATGAGAAATTGATACACCAGATATATACCATGTTGTTTCTTCAATTACGGTTTTCTCAGATAGCCTAGTTCTCTATCCTATTTGCTATTTTTTTCAAATTTCAAGTTGTTAAGTTTTTTAAAACGGTCCAAATATTGTCTCTTTACGTTTTGTCATGATTTATGACTATTACTGGATAGCCAGTGTAGCGGCTCAATATATAAAGGGAAATGAAATTTGTAAAAGTTCGACAGTTTTTGTAATGAGGAGGAAGTGTTAATGAGTGAGGGGTATAAAAAATTGTTCACGTCAACACTGCTAGGTCTTCAGGTTTTCGGAACATCGTTCTAAATTTTAGAACACATATCTTATGAGTTTTGCAGATATGTTTGAATTGCCGGGGTCCTTTAGGTAAGTTTCATGAATCATGAAATTGATGGACGAGGCTTGACTATTTGTGCTGCGGGATAAACTCTTTTCTTTTTTCATGTGGCTGCTTTCAGGTTATTGCAAGCAAATGTTAATGGTGTAATATCGTGGTTTTTAACCAAAAGTCTTCACCTCTAGCTCGACTGGTGAATGTGACATTACGTTTTCGAAAGCTGTGTATAATTCGTGCGTGGGGCAACATAGGATGGTTTTCACTTGTCCTTGTACCAAAGCATATAGTGGTTGAGCTAAAGCGGAGTTTTATAGTCAGTGTCTGAAAAAGACAATCTGAAGTTGTTCACCAAGCCTTAGTTTCTTCGAACCATGTTTCCAGTTCCAAAAGGACAACTTTGTTCAGGCAGCCAAGGAAACAGGCACTCGTATGAAATTGAAGTTAGACTAAAGTCTCAAAGAGGGGTTAAGACGTGCAAAGATTCCCTGTTCCCACCACCGAAATATTTTTCTATAGTAATAAATGCAAAAATGTAGAGATCCGAAATAGGAACAGCTACCCACCCATTTGAAAATGCTGATAATATACTCGTACTATTAGTAGTCATTTCAATGAGCTTATTCTTTGCTCCTTTCTTGGGAGTGATATTGGAAAGTTGGCCTATGGCAAGGAAATCAGCTTATGAACTAAATATGTATGATATTTTCAAACGCTGATGAGCTCAAAATCATCGAAGAACTGACAAAAGCACAATACATCATGGTTGCAGCGGTAGCTGCAACCTGGTATAGAGCGAACCACGGCCCATAGTAACCAAAAGTTAAAAACCGCGTTTAGAAAAAAGCTACTTAGTGAAAAAAAATTGCCATCTGACACTGATTCAGGAATGGTGACTGTTATTTCGGTTTGTCTTAAAAGTAAAAGTTTATTGCGAAAAGAAATTTATGGTGATTTCGAAAAAAAGCGTGAAACTCCTCGAAAATTGCGTCAGATCAAAATGTAAAGTGTACCATTAGAATCAGTATGGTCTAAAAACTTGTACCAGTAAAATTCCAGCCCCCCTTCTTGAACAGCAAAGAAAATCGTTTTTTTTGCATCGGTAGCACTGATCTGTCTCCCTTTTTTATTTTTATCATTATTTTTTTTTCTAGCAGGACTAGGGGGTGGCCAGAGCATCATAGAGAGATGTGTAATAGCTCATTCGAAAGGGAATTAAATTTGTAACTGCCCCTTTTAAGTGACCAAACAGATTGGAGAGCAACTACCCCCCCCCCCCTCTCTAAAGCCCCCTCCCCCAAAGTCATCCAATCAAAATTTTGAGATAGCCATTTTGTTCAACATAGATCAACTTTCTAATATCTATGGTCTTAGTGATGATATGACCCTCCATAGTCCCTGGGGAAAGTGCTGTACGCTGTATTGGTATCAGACGTCTCGATATCATGCGTGTCAGTATGGGCGTATCGTTATTGGGTGTTTGGTATTGCCTGTATCTTAGATAAATTTTTAGTAGCTCATATAAAAGATATTGCTCATATATACGTCCTTCCTTCCTATAAATTCCACCATCAGCAAGTTCCAAATTGCACTAAAAAACGGGATTTTGGGTGCCTTGTCTCAAGTGGTGAAACTGGGGCTACTAGACTACCAGAACTTTTTAGAGTGACGTTTAATGGCTCATTTCAATCAATCAATCAACCTTTTATCTTTAAATAAATGAACAAACGAAACAATTCACATGAACATTTCGAATCAAAGCAATGCTTGTACGAGTAACACAGATATTGATAAACAAATTTATATCACACTATGAAATGAAAAGAGAAGAGCTGATAACATAAGAGAGGGATAAAGGATTAGAAAGGAAAGAATTGAGAAGAGGTGGAGTCAAAGAAGGTGAGCGAGAGGATAAGATGCAAACGAAAAATTGAGACATTCACTCATGCAGCATTCAATACTGTGTGAGAAAGGTATCTTTTTTGGAATGTACCAAATTATTTTATGGATTTAACAGATTCGTTGATTGGATTCCATACTTCTATAAACTGGAGTGTTGAGACCTTGCAAGCCTTCTTCTCGGTAGTTTAAAATTGTACTTGTTGCAGCGGAGAGCTCTTCCTCAATGAATTGTGCTACAAAGTTCGAAGTACCTGCATAGACCTTGAGGAATTCTATTCGATATTACCAAATATGCTAGACACAGATTACTAACGTTGATTATCTCTGTTATATCTATTGTTCCAGTGTCTCTGTATTGGTCTGTTGAGGGTTGAAGCCTGGGGATGCAATATGTGGCCTTAACTGCACGGTTTTGTGATCTCTTTAATGATTTTAGATGAGATTTGAATGTATTGCCCCAGAAAGAACAGCAGTAATTCAAGTAGGGGAAGAAAAAAGCATTATGAAGTATTTCCATTCTGTCAGCACTTAGAGGCAGGCTATCTCTATGTAACCATGATGTTTGCAGTGAAAGTGTTGAGGACAGCTGAGCTCCGTGAGATTTGAACAAAAAAAAGGAATTTACAAATATGCCAAAAATCTTTGTGACTGTGGTCTGAGGAATGGGATTTCCATTGATTGACATTGCGACATTGCAAGACAATGAGGAGTTTAAGGAGCAGAAGTGAAGACTATGATGCAACTTTTTGTAGCATTTACCTGTATTTTGCTAAGAAAACACCAGTCAGATATTTCGTCAAGTGTTTTTTGAGCCTTTTTTTGCAGCAGACTCGGATGATTCAGCAGCACTGAAGAAATTTGAGTCATCAGCGAATAGTACTGGGTGTGCATTTGTAGTAAGACATGTTGTCGGGTCACTGATATACAAAATAAACAAGAGCGGTCCAAGTACCGACCCCTGAGGTACGCCAGATTTTATCGGTAATTCTGGTGACACACTACCCTCCGCAATTTCACACTGCTTGCGATCAGTCAGGTACGATGAAAACCACTCGTGAGCAACACCATATATTCCAAATGAATGTAATTTTGTGATGAGGATTGAATAGCATACCATGTCGAAAGCTTTAGTGAAATCCAGAAAAATCCTAAGTGCTTTTTCTTCCGCATCTCACGGCTGTGTATTATGTATTGAACTGAATCAACTAAGGCATGCAAAGTTGAAAGATAACGCCAAAACCCGTATTGATGGGGAGATAGTAGCTGCTTGACATCGAGGAATCTATATACTCTATTATAAACCAATCGCTCGAGGACTTTTGATGTAACTGGTAGAATTGATATGGGTCGATAATTAGAGATAAGACTCTTGTCTCCTTTTTTGTAGAGGGGAAGGACTTGGGCAGTTTTGAACACATTAGGATAAACTCCGGTTACTCGTGAAGTGTTGACCAAGTGTTTAAGTCCAGCTACAAGACATGCAGAGGCCTTCTTTAAGATATAGTTGCGCAGCCCAAACGTTTCTTGGGGTTTGCCATTAGGCAGCTTACTGGTAATCACTAGTAATTCCTCTTTCGTTCCTGGTGCTAGAAAAAGACCTGACATTGTTCTACTGTGGGTTTGTTCAGGAGATGGGCCAGAAGCATGTAGAGATGTCTGATTAACGAAAAATTGATTAAAAGCATAAAATGTATTTCTGTACTTTTTGTATGTCTCTCGCTTCAGGAGTTGTAGATTTACAAGCTTTCAGGTACAGTCTTCAAGCTTTCAGGTAAAATCTACAAGCTTTCAGATACATATTTGAAAGCTATTGCTCACATCTACGTGATTTTTATCGATTCTACCATCCGTAAGTGGGATATAGCACTAAAAACAGGGCGTAATTTCGTCAAAACCCTGGGGGGGGGGCAAAGGTGGACTAAACTTTCCCAGATCAAGTGAAGAAAATTGAAAATTGACTAAAAGAAAATTGGCCCGTTTCTCTGAATTATGCAGGCTTATCTTAGTTCTGACAAGATTTTTGAAGAAACTAAATTTTAGCTGGGAGGGGGGGGGGCAAACTGGGGATTGGGGGATTAACTGGGGTCTGGAGGGGATAGTTGTCCTCTACCTCATAATAAATTACGCCCTGACAAAAAAACACACTTTTGGTGTCACTTCTTAAGTAGATAATGCAAATATTGCAAACATATAAATAAAATTTACAAACGGATTCATCGAAATGATTTTACATTGATCTTTTATGAAATTAAATTAAAAAAACAAGATTTTTAACTGAAAGTAAGGAACGACGTTAAAACTTAAAACAAACAGAAATTATTCCTTTTATGAAAGGGGCTGTCTCCTCCTCAACGCCTCGCTCTTTACGCTAAAGTTTTTGATTGTTTAAAAAAATTAAGAGTTGTGAGAAAGTCAAACTTTAGCGTAAAGAGCGAGGCGTTGAGGAGTGGACAGCCCCTTTTATATACGGAATAATTTCTGTTCGTTTTAAGTTTTAACGTCGTTCCTTACTTTCAGTTAAAATAACTTTTTTTTTTATTTAATTTTTGAACGTTTTTGAATTAATGCAGGTTTTGATTTTGGCTCACCGTACATGAATAATTAAAACAAAGTTGCATATTAATTTTACTTTTATTTGGTTAAATGGCTTTCTCGAAACTTGCTTAATTTAATTTACGAACGTTTTTATTAGTAATAAATATACGTAACTTACGAATTAACTTATTTAACGAACTTCTGTATTCATATATTTTTAATACGTATTTTAGGGGGCTCGCCCCCTAGTCAATACCTCGCTCTTTAATCTAAAGTTCGAATTTTGTTACAATTCCTTAAAAATGACCCCTTAATCACAAAGGCCGTTATTTAAAATAAAAAGCTCTTATGAGAGTACTAAAAAATCTTTATCTTAAAGAACGAGGTGTTGACTAGGGGTGAACCCCATCATAGACGTAATATTTTCTGTTCGTTTTAAGTTTTGATGATACTCCTTATTTTCAGTTGGAAACCTTGTTTTTTTATATTTAATTTCTCATCTTTTTTTAAGTGAAAACTTTCTTCATGGAAAGATCCTCCCACATAACCCCCGACCCACCCACCCCCCTACTACCAGAAAAAATCCCCCCTGAAAACGTCTGTATCAAACAGTTCGTGGTAACGAATTGTAAGTAAGGAGCGACCCGGCTCAATAGTAACCGAAACTCTAAAAAACGGAATTTTGATATCAATAGATACGCCAGAAGAATCAAATTTTTATGTCGATTTCAAATAAATAAGCTTTGTAAAGTTTAGTCTTACTCGCTAAAAGTTAAATGCCTGAGAACATATGCCATATTTTCTAAAAAAAGGGGAAACAACCCCTAAAAGTCATAGAATTTTAATGAAAATCACATCATCAGATTCAACATATTAGAAAACTCTACTATAGAGGTTTCATGCTCCTATCTGCAGAAATGTGGAATTTTTTATGTTTTGCCAGAAGAAAGATCACGGATGCGCGTTTATTTTTTTTTCCCCAGGGGTGATTGTATCGATCCAGTGGTCCTAGAATATCGTGAAAGGGCTCATTCGAACGGAAATTAAAAGTTCTAGTGCCCTTTTGAAGTGACCAAAAAAATTGGAGGGCAATTTGGCCCCCTCCCGCACTCATTTGTTTACTGAAGTCACCCAATCAAAATTTTGAGATAGCCATTTTTTTCAGCGTATTCGAGAATTTAATTAATATGTCTTTGAGGATGACTTAATCCCCCCCCCCATTTTCCGAGGGAAGGGCTGCGAGTTATAAACTTTGCCCATTGTTTACATATAGTATTGGTTATTGGGAAGTATACAGGTGTTTTCAGGAGGATTTTTTTTCTAGTGGAAGTCAGTTGGAGTAGGGGCTACGGGGGAGAATCTTTCCATGGAGGATTTTTTCTCGGGGGAAGGAACATTTCCATGAAGGCAGCGCCAGATTTCGCATCACTATTTAAAAAACGATCAGAAATTAGATAAAAAAACAAGTTTTTTTCAACTGAAAATAAGAAGCAACATTAAAACTTAAAACGAACAGAAATTATTACGTATATGAGAGGGTTCACCCCCTAGTCAGTACCTCGCTCTTTACGCTAAAGTTTTTTAGTACTTTCAAAAGAGCTATCTATTTTAATTAACCGGCCTTTGTGATTCATGGGTTTGTAATTCGAACAATATTTGAACTTCTAGTTGCCCTCCATTTTTTTGGTCACTTAAAAAGGGCACTGGAACTTTTAATTTCCGTTCCAATGAGTCCTCCCACAATATTCTAGGACCACTGGGTCGATACGATCACCCCTGAAAAAAAAAAACAAATAAAAACGCATCCGTGATCTTTCTTCTGGCAAAAAAAAATAGAAAATTTCAAGTTTTTGCAGATAGGAGCTTGAAACCTCTATAGTAGGGTTCTATGATACGCTGAATATGATGGTGTGATTTTCATTAAGGTTCTATAGCTTTTAGGGGTCTTTCCCACTTTTTTCGAAAATCAGCCAAATTTTCTCAGGCGTGGAACTTTTGATGGGTAGGACTAAACGTGATGAAAGTTATATATTTGAAATCAGCATTGAAATCTGATTCTTTTGATGTATCTATTGGTATCAATAGATACATAGATACATCCCGTTTTCTAGAGTTTCGGTTACCATTGAGCCGGGTCGCTCCTTACTTACAGTACAACTGTTTGATTGTCTTAACTTTTAGTTACTATGTGCCTTGTTTTGTTCTTTACAAGGTTTTCAGCTATATCCGATGAAACTAGCATAGGCCCCATTTATAATGAACCAGTGGCGGATCCCGAGGGGGAGGGCGAGGGGGGCGCGCGCCCCCTCCTAAAATAGTCTAAAGTAGTGTATTTTACTTAATTAACGCAAGTTTGCGTTAATTAAAATTACTCCTAACGCACGTTTATCGGATCAACCTATTTTGCCCCCCCCCCTAAAAAAATCCTGGATCCGCCCCTGTAAGGAATTGTATTGGTCCTCTATGTAACTCTTTTTCGATATTGTCTCAAACTGTATATTCTTTCATAAAATACAGGCGTTGTCGGCTCTGTCAGTAGAGTGTACGCCTTATGAATGAATGAATTTACTGTAAAACCGTTAAGTTTAGCCAAGAAACACAGACAGAGCAAAAATAAAAGAAAATAATAAAATCAAAAACGAAAAGACGCTTCAACAGAAACAATAATGAAAAAGAACGAAAAACGAAACAAGACACTTTCACTTAACTTAAGAAGGAGAAAAAGCAATCAAACTACTGATGAAAACTACTGGATTAGTATGGGCCACCACTGATGAATTTGACGATCATTATTGAATTTAACAATTTGTTTTTCTGCCGCTTTCAGTGGATCCGTGATATTGTAAATCCTGATTATTTTTGTATTCCTGGTCCAAGGTGAAAGTCTGAGTAAATATTTTGCAAACTGGAAAAAGTGCTGCGAATTTTATTTTTATCTATTTGAGTAAATGTTTTCCAAAAATGTGTATAGTATAGAATGTGAGGGGTTGCAATCGCATTGTATAATGTGGCAAGGATGGATCTATTGAAACGAACTTTGGCCTTGATAAATGTCACATAAGCAGTGCATATGTGGCGTTGTATATGTGAAAGTAGAAGCTGGCGTGTGTGCTTAATAGAAGTGCCAATCGGGAGTCCAAGGCAGGTTACGTGGTTAGACGGTTTGATTGGCGTGCTGTCAAGAGAGATGCTAAGATTTTAGGTTTCATCTTTCCAATTAAACAATACAACCTCCGATTTTTCAGGATTAAATTCAAATCCAATCCTAGCATATCCCTCGGCCAGTACTCCAAAAATCTCTGGAATCAGTTGCAGCGTGCGACTCATATTCAGGATGTCGTCTGCGTAGCAGACCAACGACAAGTTTATAGCCTGCAATATACATGATGATGGGCATTGTGCTTGAGCATCCAGGGCGTAATTGTTGAATAATGTGGGGGATGTTACAGCTCTTTCTCTAGCTCCGTGTCTGGCTCCTTTTCTTACCGGGATCAGTTGTTCACGTGGTGTAGGGGGTGAAAATTTTTCTGGAGGCAATTTCAGCTGAACTTTAAGACCCGAATACATATCACGCAGTGCTATGATAGTAGCGCGGTTCACCCCTCTTTTTGCTGCAAAAAGAAGCATTGCAGCGTGTATTAAAGAGTCGAATGCCCTGCGTATGTCATGTCCAGCTAGTATTAAGCTGTCTCCATTTCTATCTGCATCAATAAGGGCATTAGCCACAGCTGCAAGAGCATCTGTAAATCCCACACCAGGCTGGAAGCCAAACTGATTAGGAGTCGGATAACATTTTTCTGATAATTCATCAATAAAAATCAACTCGAACAGCTTGCAGAGAGTAGTGGAGACAGTAATAAGGCGAAAGGATGAGCACTGTGTTGACAGCTTGCCTTTATTAGGTATTGTTATTATATCCCCAACTCGGGAAGTAGACGGTATCACTCCCTGAGTAAAAATCATCTGCATTAGCAGTTGTATATAATTTCGGAGCTGAGTTCCCCAATGCTTGAGATGCATTGCACTTATACGATCAATTCCGAAAGACGGTTTTCGCTTCAGGTATATAATAGCACGTCCAACAGCTGACAGAAGGACGACAAAATCATTAGGAGGCATCCCAGCAAGAAATGTATCTAATTCCTGCTCAAACCTCTACTCCAAACCCGCATTGGGAGGCGAAAACTCCGACTCGCAGTGGGCATACCACTCCGATGCCGGGATATCACCCGTGAACGCCGGTGAGGTGGCGGAGGCTGCCGATTGGGGTACCAACTTCTACAGCCCATTTGGGTTCTGACCTACCTTTGCAGAAGTCTCCTTAACTATCTTTTTACGATGTTTAGCTAAGGTATCAGCGAACGCTTTCTTTGTTGATTTGCGAATCTGGCTTACGACACCCTGCTTTGGCTGGCCGCAATCCTTCCAAATATGAAACCAGAATTTAGCTTGCGAGCATAAATCGACCAGAGCCGCATTGTCAGACCATTTTCGGACGATGCCGGTTCCAATACGAGTAAGAGGTACTGCAGCGCTCTCAACAGTTAGAAGTGCGTGACAAATTTCAGCGCAGTAAACGTTCAGTGACGTTCTTGCTTTTTCGCGTTGTAGTGAATTACGTCAGAGTAGATGAAATGGGGGATGGATTTTATGAATAATAGCATCTGATGTTTCAATGAATTTAATTCTGTTTATTTTACTCCACTCCCTGCGTGAAGTTTGTTTGTGTGATTGTGTTGGGGCATCAATTGGCGTAAACATTTCAAAACTAACAGTGATAGGTAGGTGATCTGACAAATGGTAATTGGTTAGTACTGATGCAATTAGTTTAGATAGATTATGGGAAGCAACTACGTGATCAAGATTAGACGTGCTTGAAGATGCGTGGATATAAGTGAAAGGACGATCTTTCATAATAATCTCAAAATAATCATCAAACAAACCGTGAAGGAGGGACGCACGAGATGACCGGTTATCAGAAGCTAAATCACAGTCAAAATCACCTAGTATAACACTCGGAATATGTAACAGCTTAAGTTTGTTCAGACACGACGACAGCCTACCGCAAGCAAGGGCAAAATTCCGCTCAGATTGATCATCACGATAATCTACCGGCATATACACGTATATGATAACACAATTCTCTACACGAACCGCAATAAACTGATCACATTCGTCAAAAATGCTTGCTTTTAAACAGCTTCTAAAAAAGGAAGTGACCTAACTTGTTTTACTGTTTTTACTGTTCAAATACAGTAAAACACTTAACACCAGGATCGATATCGAGAAGTGCCGAGCATAATTCCATGGCGTCGAGTTCGAACTTCATCCGGAGCAACTTTTTCTGTATAAATGGATAATGCTAGTTTCTAGGAAAGTAATAAGGTTATATTACAAACTTTTAGTCTCCTACTAATATTCAGTTATTATAAGCTTTACTGTTCGTTCTTTACTTTAACTAGGTGCGGAAAAAAGAAAAATCAAAATGCAATAATGAAGTGTTACTTGTTCATTATTCGAGAAATGAAGGTGCGCTTTTTACTGTGGCTACTGTAGAATGGTCAAAAGTCTCCGACGGTAGAATGGTGAGCATAGCTTGTACATGAAAATGCAGTTTTTTTTTTTAATTGTTGCTAGTTGCCCGCCAATTTTTTAGGTCATTTAAAAAAGGCACTATAACTTTTAACTTCCGTTCAAATGAGCCCTCTCACGACATTCTAGGGCCACTGGGTTAATACGATCACCCCTAGGGAAAAAAAAAAAATAAAGACACATCTGTGATCTTTCTTCTGGCCAAAAATACAAAAATTCCACATTTTTGCAGAAAGGAGCTTGAAACCTCTACAGTAGGGTTCTCTAATACATTGAATATGATGGTGTGATTTTCATTAAGGTTCTATAACTTTTAGGGGGTGTTTCACCCTTTTCTCGAAAATAAGGCAAATTTTCGCAGGTTCATAGCTTTTGCTAAGTAGGACTAAACTTAATGAAACTTATATTTCTAAAATCAGCATAAAAATATGAATCTTTTGATGTATCTATTGATATCAAAATTCCGTTTTTTAGAGTTTCGATTACTACTGAGCTGGGTCGCCTCTTACTTACAGTTCGTTACCACGAACTGTTTGAAAAGCTTGTAAGTATAAAACGATATCATCATTGTAATAATTAAGGTTCAAAACCCTTAACTGGAGGTTTGCAAGAACACCTCCCGTATGTTCCTCCTCCAAACACCCTTAATAATCTATGGAATTAAGGTACAAAAACCAATATATCAAATCAGATTATTAGAGGCGTCATATAGAGGTCATCCAGTTCATGCTTTGCAACGACATTGTTGGTAAATCACTAATTCCATACCCCAACGTATGGCGTAATTTTGTCAAAACCCTGTGTGTGGGGGGTGTGTAAAATCTGGAACCAATTTTCCCAAATCAAGTGAAAATGACAGAGAAAACTTAAAAACGAGCCATAAGCAATAGCAATAAAAAAGGTAAAGATGTACTGCAGAAAGCAGACATGTTTCAGAAGATGATTGAATTATGTAGGTTTATCTTATTTTTGATAACATTTTTGAAGGAACTAAAGTTCCCCTGGGGGGGACTCGGGTTTGGAGAAAAACTGTGGTCTGGGAGAGGCAGTTGTTCTCTCTGTCCCATAGGAAATTACGCTCCTGACCCAACCCCTTGTCACTTAGTGGTTGGAGAAGTGTAGGCATGTCGTTCTGGAACCACTCAAAGCTGTATATTGAAAGAAGGATTACTTATTGTTATACTTGCTTATTCAAATTATTTACTTGACAATTCCGCTGTAATATTCTCTCCATACGCAAGATTGTTCATCCGAAGAGGAAGAAAACAAATGAAAACAGTTCTGTAGGAGAATTCAGGTAATTCTTCCCAAAATTTTTGAAATGAAAACAAACTTAGTTTATAATACCATTTATCGTACCTATACAAGAAATGATCCTTTTTGGAATTTCGATTCATTTGTAAGTAATGAATGGCTTTTCTATTTAGGGACAGGTCAAATAACTCCCTAAGCCTAAAGACACATTTATATTGAGCTTGCAAAATTTCCCACAAGCAGGCCGATGTGCAAACATGTCCGCTTAGTTAACCTTTTTTGTAGAAGCTAGTCGCCTAGAGCTACTTTCTTAGGTGCTACTAAATTAAATTTTTTAAAACAGAGAATTAAAGGTCTATTTATTCCTTAAAAAAAATACAAAAGGAAACGACACTATTTTTCCCTAGATTGGAGTGATTAAAAACTAAATAAAAAAAAAAAAAAGCTTTGAACTGAAACTAAGGAGCAACATTATAGCTTAAAAAGAACAGAAGTTATTCCGTAAAAAAAGAAAGATGATGGCAGTGTTGTTTCTAAACTAAGTTTTAATCAAAAACGAGCAGAGATTAACTAAAAAAACAAACAAAGTTTATCCCAGGGAAGTAAAGAGCGAAGCTGAAACTTAAAACTAACAAAAATTATTACTTCACAGCCTATCTAACATATATCAATAAAACTAGTGCAAACAAATCAACTGGAGATATTTCCCTATGTTTGTAGGATTACAGAAAACTAGCGCTTTACTGAAAACAGAAAAGCCAAGTATAACAATCAAGAATATTGACTTAGAAGTCAAAAGTAAACACGTAGCTTCACATCAACAAACTAATCTATAACGCTTTTCGTTGTCTTACAGGAGCTGTGATATCAGTAACTTTCTGTATACAATTAAAATTATCTTGAAAGCTTAGGCATAAAAATAATAATTTTACAGTCATTAAGCAGCATAAGAAATAATGGATTGATTTATCGAGTAACATCTTGGTCTCACCTAGTATCATAGGCAGCGCAATAGCGCTGCCTAAGTAAAGTACGATATTGGCACAATGTATTGTGTTTTTTTTGTTTTTTTTTCATAACCGGGCACTTCGTATCAAAGGAGTTGTCGTAGAAACTTCGAAAAGGGCTCATTCGATTGGAAATTGGAATGGATAGTGCCCTTTTTAATAGTCGAAAGTAATTGGAGGGCACCTAGCCCTTCCCCCCCCCCACGCCCATCATTCCCCCGAACATATCCAATCAAAATTTTGAGATAACCATTTTGTTCAGCATAGTTGATTTCCAGATAGAAAATATGTTTTTGAGGAGGACCCTCCCCCACACCCTCAGGGCAGGGGTTTTAAGTTATGTCCTGGAGGCATATAAGGGTGATGTTGGCACAATGTATTATTTATTATTTTTTCCCTTTAGAACAGGGCACGTCGTATCGAAGAAGTTGTCGTAGAAACTTTGAAAAGGGCTCATTCAATTGGAAATTGGAGTGGCTTGTGCCCCTTTCAATAGTGGAAAGTGATTGGAAGGCAACTAACACCCCTTCAACGCGCACCATTTCCCGAAACACATCCAATCAAAATTTTGAGATACCCATTTTGTTCAGCGTAGTTGATTTCCAGATAGAAACTATGTTTTTGAGGAGCCCTCCCCCACAGCCTTCAGGGCAATGGTTGTAAGTTATGCCCTGGGGGCATATAAAGTTTTATAGAAGGTGTTGTCGTATAAACTTCAAAAAAGGCTCATTCGATTGGAAATTCAAAAGGCTAGTGCCTTTTTCAATACTCGAAAGCGATTGGAGGGCAAATAATTCCCCCCCCCTCTCACGCTCACCTTTTCCCCAAACACATCCAATCAAAATTTTGAGACAGCCATTTTATCCAACGTAGTTTTGAACTCTGGAAATTAGGTCTTGAGGATGACAACCCCCTTGCAGCCCCAAGGGCAAGGGTTGTAAGTTATGCCCTGGGGGCATATAAGATTTTTGTAGAACACGTTGTCGTAGAAACTTTAAAAAGGGCTCATTCGATTGGAATTGAAATGGCTAGTGCTCTTTTTAATAGCCGAAATTGATTGGAAGGCAACTAACACCCCTTCCACGTCCACTATTTCCCAAACACATCCAATCAAAATTTCGAGATAGTCATTTTGCTCTTCGTAGTTCATATTTCTGGAAATTAGTCTTTTTAGCTGGACACTCCCCCCACCGTTTGTATGATAAGAGCTATAAGCTATAACCTGGATGCATATAAGCTTTTATAGAGATATTTGTTGTAGAAACTTGAAAAAGGGCTTATTCGATTGGAAACGCAAAGAGCTAGTGCCCTTTTTAATAGTCGAAAGTGATTTGAGGACAACTAACCCCCATCTCGCGCCCACTTTTTCCCAAAACACATCTAATCAAAATTTTTAGATAGCCATTTTGTTCAGCGTAGTTGATTTCCAGATAGAAATTATGTTTTTGAGGAGGACACTCCCCCACAGCCATCAGGGCAAGGGTTGTAAGTTATGCCCTGGGGGCATATAAGGTTTTTATAGAAGGTATTGTCGTAGAAATTATGTTTTTGATGAGGACACTCCCCCACAGCCTTCAGGGCAATGGTTGTAAGTTATGCCCTGGGGCATATAAAGTTTTTATTGAAAGCGCTGTCGTAGAAACTTCAAAAAAAGCTCATTCGATGGGAAATTCAAAGGACTAGTGCCCTTTTCAATAGTTAAAAGTGATAGAAGGGCAACTGACCCCCCTCTCACGCTCACCATTTCTCTAAACAAATCTACTCGTAATTTTGAGATTACCATTTTATTCAACGTAGGTTTAAGTTCTGTAAATTAGGTCTTTGAGGATGAAAACCCTCTCACAGCCCTCAGGACAAGGGTTGTTAGTTATGTCCTGGGGGCATATACAGTTTTTATAGAACGCGTTGTCGTAGAAACTTCAAAAATGGCTCATTCGATTAGAAAGTGAAATGACTAGTGCCCTTTTTAATAGTCTAAAGTGATTGGAAGGCAACTAACGGCCCTTCCACGCTCACCATTTCCCCAAACACATCCAATCAAAATTTTGATTGGATGTAAGGCAAAACCTCTTTGCCTTCCCAAGGCCAGAACATAATTTGCACTTTACTGAAAAAATATAAATGAATTTGCATTGTCAGTTTAATATACATATACTGATATTTAGTAATCAAAATGTTAATATTATTTGATTTATGTTCTTATTTATATAAGAACATTTATATTTTTTTCAGTAGAGTGAAAATTATGTTCTGATCTTGGGAAGGCAGAGGGGTTTTGAGCCCAACTTAAGTTAATTTTTGCTCGTTTTGAGTTTGACTCGGTTATTTATTGTAATTTCTGTTCGTTTCAGGTTCCATTTATTTATCGATGCTGATTTGCGGTAGTTTCCCGCTTGGTAGATTATTTGCTTTTATTTTTGCTCATTTTTTGTTTAATGTAGTTCTTTACTTTTCTTTGAAAAACTTATATTGTGGAAAAAGTTTTTTTTAATTAATTACTCGAAATGAAGAACCTCTCAACCATAACATGGACTCTGGAGATCCAGTTATTAATTTTTAAATAAAACGGAGAATTTCAAGTTGTGATACATATTTTAAAGCGAGTCTGTAGTCTTAATACTAATAAGATTCCTTCACTTTGAACTTGTCTACAAAATAATCATGAAATGTCTTTTTCAGATCGAAAATGACAGTCAATCATTGAACTGAGTTCATTGTTTAGAAGTGACGCCAAATCAAACGAAAAAAATAAATAAAGCTACAATCTAAAAATGCTTTACTTTTATAGTGTTAAAAGTATCCTTAAAGGTTTACTTTTACCGTACCAAAACTCCTATATTGTTTTGTGTTTTCAGTAAAGCGCTATTTTTGTGTAATCCTACGAACATAGGGAAATATCACCAGTTGATCTATTTGCACTAGTTTTATTGATATATGTTATATAGATTGCGAAGTAATTATTTTTGTTCGTTTTAGTTTTCAACTTTACTCTTTACTTCCCTCGGAAAAACTTTGTTTTTTTTAATTAATTACCGTATAATACCACGAATGAGTTGGTTACACACTCTGAAGTTGCCTGACTGGTCTTCATATGAACATCCCCAGTGAATGACTCTAAACCCATGAAAGAGTTTCTGACTTTACGTAGGCGTACTTAAAAGCTTTGAATTTGCGAGATACTTATTTCATTGTATCGTGCTATTTTAAATGTTTCCCTTTTTTTGAAGAAGTATTTAGAAGGTCGGTTTTGCAAATCTTTACAGTCTGAACTCTCGATCCAATTTCATTGGCAACTTCTAGGACATTCAGTTTATTCTGTGACCGCTTTCGGACTAGATTAAACAACTGGATGAAACGGCACAATAAAAAGAAAAGAAAAATCAGAAAGAGGGCTGCTTATGAATATATCATTAAATTATATTGAGTTTTTCAATATAACACTATAAGCACTCTGTATATAATAAATTCTTTGCTCAAGGTCTATCGTCTATGGCCAAATGTTCAAACCCAGCTCTGCCAGTTTATTACTTAGTGCTGACCTTTGATATATAGGAGCCAGTCCCAATTATGTGGTCCATAGTTTACGATAGTGCCTTTCTAATGCCAGATTTATGAGAACAAGAGATTTTATTAACAGCTCCTGACTGTCATTGCTTCAGTCACTTCCTATAACTATAGGTTGTTACCAAGAACGTAAAACATTTTGACCATCAAATATTAAATAATTGTTTTACAAATTAATTTGGACTTATAAAATAATACTGGATACCGAACACGGCCCGACTAACACCCCGAGATTAGTCCCAAGGTCCCCTAGGAAATGCTTGAGATTAGCGACATAAAAAAATTGTTTAGAGTTTGAACCCCACCTCATACTACTTTATACCAGACAAACTAATAGGGAAAAAAAGCAATATCTTAAGTGAAGATGATTATTTAAGTGGTATTGTCACACTTTGGTTAGGTGTTAAGACAATTAGTTAATACACAAATTTCAACCTTTTTACTTTTCTTTTTCAGACTGGAGTCTTGGTAGAAGTGACACAAGTAGTATTTCCCGAAACGCCAGTTTTGCAAAATATTTTTGTGGAGTGCTCTCCAGCTGATAACGTGGTTAGTTTTTATTGGATATTGGTCCTTGGATTTTTGTTTTATTAGGCCGTAGCTTTAGCTCAGATAAAATATGAAAATAAACAGTTACTTAAATAGGTTAAACTTTTTTGTCTTTCCCATAGGATTAACAAAAGTACTATTTCTTCGATAAACCAACTTTCAATGCAAGATAAACAAATGTTGCTGTATGCAACAAAATGCAAGTATTCGTTTTAGTAACACCTCGAATGCCCTAAGCATCAGCTTGACGTTATTATATATCGGTGTATCTATGTTTGTTTATTTTCGTAAACGGAATTTGTTAATCTACATGTTTTGCATATTTTGGTAATTTTAAAATATACTTAGATTAAAACAATTTTAAATGCGTGCTTTTTCAGTTCAATGTACAGAGGATTTCTTTGTGGTTGCAGATTTTAAGATTTCGATTCGGTGGTTGCAAAATTAGGCATAGAGGATTTGGCACATACTGAGAAACAATTCTTTCTTTGTTTATACATCTTTAATTAGTACTGCAAGAACTGAATGTTTGTTTTTGATAATATATCTGACACAACTTCATAATGAATTCATTTCTCTCTTTGCTTTATAGCTATAAGGAATTACTGAATTTCTAATTTACTCAACTATTTACTTCGGATTCTTAGATCTATATTTTCTTGTGAAAGGAGGTTGAGGGGTATTATTTGGTCTTACCCTGTTTGATAGTTAAAGAAGGAGTCGTGTCTGGCTTCCAAATAAATCCAATATCAAGCCAGTTGAGTAAATAGTAATCTTTATATTTGTCTCAAACATTTCATGTAAGCTTGTTTATCATTATTTTCATGTCTATTTACATGAAGCCGCAAGTTTGGGTTTGATTGTCCATTTGCGATTGCCTGGAAAACTAATTCAATCGTGCAATCACAGGCCATGAGTGTTCTCTAGTGCCCTCAGTTGTTAGCTAGGATACAGCCTAAAGGATCTATGTTTAATTTTTTTTAATTCTCCAACGAAGTATTTTAAGAGTCAATGCGATTTATTTGGAGATTAAAAAATTAGGTCGCTTGTATTTTCAAATCCATGAATTCACATATACATATATGGTTGTTTTCAACAATGGGAATTGATAAATAAGACACTAATAATATTTCAGATTTATATATGAACATCATTAGCCACTTGTTGGAAATCTGAATAATTGTTTGATGCCATTCATTATTGAAAATTTGAAGCTGGTATTATTTCAATTTTCTAGGTCCTCGTCTCCTCTATGTAACTGTGGTTTTTTGTTTTTTTGCATAATATAATTTGCTGCCATCTGGATTTAATATATGTTCTGTGTTAATACACAATTCTCATATGTAAAAAGATTATTTCAACGGATTATTGCCTGCTGGTGTGTTTCATAATAAAACTGTCATTATAGAACTTTGAGTTCGAAACCACCGATTCTAATGGTAAAAGGTCAATTAAAGAAAATTATTTTCAATTAATTTTAAGCTAAAAACATATTTATTTTTATTTCTTCGATTAATAAGGATCAACTCACAGTTTATTTGTCTGTTGAGAATATCCTCTTTTACGGACAGCATCGTAAGTGTTTGTGAGACGGCTCAGTATTTTTAAACCTTATTCCACAACATAAAAAAAATAAACAAATAATAATAATAATTTCGCTCGTATTCCACTTCTTCCCCTCTGTACTAAATAATAAAGTCACTTGAACAGGACTCCGAGTATATATTTGAGCATCTCTTGGTAACAGTGTAAAATTGTGAAAACTGTAAAACACAGCTGAGACAGCGTATTCTAACAGCTTGGCTACCAATTTTGTTTTGTTATAAGGCAGAAAAGGACATTTTTGGTTGAAGTTAGGGGTTCAGTGAAAATATAAACAAGCAGAATTTATTCAGTAATGAGAATAATGATTACCAGCCCTTCAACTACTGCGTTAAATCAAATAGAAGAGTTAGTGGTTCACTGAAAAAAGAAAAAAAAAATATTTAAACGAAAATAAAAGTGACATTAAGAATTAAAATGAACAGGAATTATAACGTAAATTGGGAGGCTACTGCTCCTTAAATCCCACTCTTTGCCTAAGAGTTTAACTAACGCTAAACTGGAAGCGTTAAAAGTGAAAAAAAATATATCCAGCTGGTGAATACAGGTTTTTTATTTATTGAATTTATTTACCAAATAAATAAAACATTCTATTGTCTTAGAATGGTGACAAACTAAATAAGCCCTTGTACTAAATCAGCGCTCCTCAGTTATAGACTAATTTCTGTTAGTTTTTAATTTAATGTAACTTTTTGGTTTCAGTTAAAACAAATGTGTTCTCTAATTTGGTTTCTTTTCGTTTTTAACATCATATGAGATCATTTTAGGAAGTTTGTTCCCAGAATCATAGCTTTGCTATTTCATTCCTTTTCCCTGGAATAACTATTTGAATTTCAATCTACATAATTTTTGTCAGGCCGGAAAAGCAACGAAGGAGTGTTATGATATTCTATTCCCTTCCGATCCGAGTAGAACTCGTAATTTACATTCGAAGGATCCCTCTTCCTATATTCTACGATAATCGATAGCGACTTTGAGTTGAGCATCCCTTCTGATCGTGGTTTTTGGGCGATATAGGGATGAGACGAGCAAAGAGTCTGTTTGTCATGCACAACTACCTCTGCTCACAAGGAACTATGCTGTCGTTTCTCCTCAAGTTTATCAATTTGCCTTTGGACCTAGTCCTAGAATGGGATATTTGCATAATTTGTTGATTTGAAAGTCTCTGAAATCTAAAGTTTATTCTATCTTCAGCGACATTACTACAACGTATCGACTTTCCTGATTAAAATATTGAACTTGAAATAATGTGTGAATAATGAAATAATGGCTAAAAAGTGCGTTGGAGGAAGCCTAAGTACCCTCCAATTATTTGTGTTTATAAAAAGAGCTATAACTTGCGATTTCCGTATGAACAAAACCTCTCTCGATATTCTTTTACCACTGATTTGGTATGATCACCCCCTGATGAGAAACAAGACAAAAAATAGAAATAAATAGGCTACGTACCCGTGACTCAAGAAATATGAAATCTTGAATTTTCATTTAGGAGTTTGAAACTCTGTAAGGAGATTCCTGGTGTCCAGAATTTGGTGGTGCCATTTACATCTGTTACCAAAATTATACAAATTTTTATATACTGATGACTTTTAATCTGTATCTTTAGATTTAATATATTTTCACGATCATCGCAAAATTGGCATTTTTATTACATAAATATTGTTTCCAAACATCTGTTTTTGGGAGTTTAGATTATTTTTAGTATGTGTCGCTCTTTACTTACCCCTTACCATGAACTGTTTCAAACATAAAATAGATTTATGTGTAGGCCCACATCAAACATTGCGGTTATTTTCGCGAAAACACTAGTAACACCTGTAAACACCTGTAAAGTCTTATGGTGAGGTTAACAAGAGTTCTTATGTGCTCCTCAGTATTCACTAAAGTCTGCCTAGCTTAAATAAAAAAAAACTGTAAATTAGTTCCTCACTTTAACCCCACTTAGAAATTCAGTTTTTTTGGTGAAAAACGGAGGAAATATGGGAACAAAATTGGGCCTATTCTAGCTCAACGTTACCATACCCATTGGGTGAATACCATGAAGTCCTTTCGAAGTAGCCCCCCCCCCCACCCCACCCCTGACAGAATGGAAACAGTCTCGGAAGAACATTGCTTTCCAATTTCGCCTCTCTCCTAAATGAAAAATGCTCTGACCTGTCCCCGCCTAAAGGCTAGACATGTCTCATTTTAAGTATGTTAAAATCAGTCATGATTGTCAGCAGTTTCATCATTTCAAAGCTAGAATTGAGTTACAAGAACGCCAGGGAGTGGGTGCAAATATTAAAGTTTTTAGGATTTACTTGTCAACTTTGGAACTCGCGATAGAAAGATATAACATCAATTACGTAGCCAGTGATGATAAGGATAAGGATGACTTCTTTATTTGCTAGGTGACAGCGAGCTAAGCACTGGAGCACTTCTGTTTTTGACAAATATTTTCAATTTTATCCAAAGTAAATTGAATTTAATGAATTTTTGTGACCGTTAAGCCCATGTTTATGATAAGTATTATATTTTCTTCGTGAATGCTGTTTTTGGTTACAAAATTTAAAATCAACAATTGAACAAAAACTAGAAAATGTCCTTTGCCCAAACTTTTACAAACATGAGCTATTTAACTTTAAACTAATATGAGCGACAGTCGGTCTTTACTTTACTGTTGCTTTGCGACAAACTTTATGAATTTTTTACTGGTTAAGCTGTAGCTTTTTACAGCCTAATCCAAGCCATGAAATGAAAAATATTCTCTGAATTGAAGCTAGATGAAGCCTAGCAAAGAAGTGTAACAGTTTTGAAAATCAATAGGAATGACTAACACTGTGGGAATAGTTAAGATAGGTTTCATATACAGGACGCCCTTATCCATATTTTAGGTTAAATCTGGCATGTCATTGTCATCATTTGCTTTTTTTGTTGAATAAAACATATATCGCAAACGGCTGATGTTTATGTCAGTGTTCATTCGTTTGTATTAAATTCTTGAAAAATGAATTTGTTTGTATCCTCTTCATGACAACATCAAACAGTTCGTGGTAACGAACTGTAAGGAGTGACTCGGTCCAATAGTGAACAAAACTTCAAAAAAGTTTCTACAATTAATACATAAAAAAAATTGACTTTTTATGCTGATTCCAAATATATGGGATTCATTAAGTTTAATGTTACTCATGAAAAGCTGTGAGTCTGAAAAAGTTTGCCTGATCTGTGAAAAAGAGAGGATATACCCCCAAAAGTAAAGCGATCTTAATGAGAATCACACCATCAGCTTCACCGCATCAGAGAAGCCTACAGTAGAGGTTTCAAACTCCTATCAACAAAAATGTAAAATTAGTATTTTTCGGCAAAAAAATGATCACGGATACATGTTTATTTTACTTTTTGGTTTGTTTGTTGTTGTTTTTTCTTGCCTTTCCCAGGGGTGATTGCATCGAACCAATTATCTTAGAAGATAGGGAGAGGGCTCATTCTAACGGAAATTAAAGGTTCTAATGGTCTTTTTAAGTGACCAAACAGATTCGAAAGTAACTACCCCCCTTCCACCCCTCTTTTTCCCAAGAAGGCATTCGATCAAAATTATAAGATAGCCATTTGATTCAGCATAGTTGAAAGGTCCAATAACTATGCCTTTGGGGGTGACAAGACCGATATATTATTTTTTATTAGGAAATATGCAGAATTTGTTTGTTTGTTGTTGTTTTTTTGGGGGTGGGGGGGGAGGGTAAATTTCCTGTGGAAAGATTATCAACTAGGAGAATTTTTCTTGGGAAGGAGAGTTTATGGGGGAATCTTCCAAGAAGAAAATTTTACACGGGGAGAGTGGAATTTCCTGGCATGATTTGAAAAAGAGTCAGAAACTAAATAGAAAACGAGTTTTTTCAACTGAAAGTAAGGAGCAACATTAAAACGAAAAGAAATTATTTCACATATGAGGGGGGCTATCCCTTTCTTAACACTCTCTCTTTATTCTAAAGTTTGACTGTCAGAATTCTTTAAGAAAGACTGCTCAAACGCAAGGACTGTTGAATTTGAATGAAAAGCCTTTTTAAAGAACTTTAAGACTTTAGACTAAAGAGTGAGGACTAAGGAAGGGGTATCTCCTAGAATAATTTTTGTCCAATTTAAGTTTTTATGTTGTTACTTACTTTCAGTTGAAAAAAAACTTGTTTTTGATTTAATAGAAGGAAGAGACATGTTCATCGCCTGCTAAAGCAGAAATGTACTGATTAAAAAAAAACGTACACCATCCCTTCCCTCGGTTTCTGACTCCCCTCTGCATTATTTCTTTATCTCTCTCTTTTTCTTCCTCTCTCTCTCTTCCTTCTTCCCCTCTCTTTCTCTATTTCTGTATCTTTCTCCAGGCACATATGCAGGATTTTCATCTGGAGGGTGAGTTCGAAATTATAAAGAATAATTTTATTTTTTATTTTAATAAGAAGTTTCTAGATACTCGAGAAAATTAAAAATTTTGGCAGTGGAGGTGTTCCAAGGCCCTCTCCTTGCTTATGTCCCATTCTCTTTATATATCTCCTTCCCTCCCTCTATCCCCTTTCGGTCTCTCTATCTTTCTTTTTCTGTACAAAGAATTTGGAAGGTAAAATACTTCTTATTGCTGTTTTTGCAGACTGTGACATGTGATGTGGTGGCAAATTTTATAATTTGTGTGCGGACTCGACTAGCACAGAAAGACAGATCAGTGCTGCAAGATTTCCGAGTGAGGATTGAGCCCCTTCGAGCTAGACTTAACGTAGCATTCACCACAGCAGACACCAAATGTACCGCAAAATTTGACGGTTGGCCAGAGGTAAGAATTGGTATAAATTTTTTAAGAACAGCTAATGCCTGTGCCACATAATAGTCACATCTATCGATAAATAAAGCCAAATATCATGAAGGACACGGCAATTTTCTTGATTTTAGCGTCACACTTGTATTTAAAAAGCAAAAAATTTAAATTGTAAAAAATTATTTTGAAGAGTTTGCTCCAATAGTAATTTGTGTCTAACTGTTCTCTACTAATGCTAAGTTTTATTAACTTTTGTCAAATTCCTCTCCCAGATAGAAAAGTTGCTATGTTTCCGCCTTTTCTAATTTCAAAAAGTAAGCCTTAACGTTGACTCTGATTGGTCAGTCAAGAAATTTATGCTTGAAAGTTGAACAATGCTCAAATATAGAAATTACGAACGGCGAACTTAATTGGCGATGTAGTCGTGCGTAATTTTGATTTAATTGACAAGTGTGACTATAATGTAGCACGGGCATAAGGCTATTCAGAACGCCGAGTTTTGCAGTTGGGTGTCAAATAAAATTCTGGCAGATACAGCTGCTTTGCTTGTGAAAAATTTGCCTTTATTATCTATGTCGCTATAACGGCCAGAGGACTCAAAACTACAACAACATATTTTTTAGTTCGATAAGATTAATTTTACTTATTTTTACTATTTGGTCCCCTTTTTGAGGAGAACCAAATTTTCTTTTTGTTCTTCTGCATCTGGGTTCCCATGCCCCATAGGATTTAAGGTTATAAGTTTCAAGTGGATTGGAAAAAAATTAGGCCTTTGTAGAGTCCAGTTTTTAGGGAGCTTTTGCCCCCGAATTAAAATTACCTCTCTAATCTTATGCCCTGAAGCTTCCTTTTTTAAATTTAAAGCTGTTCACAAAATGCAGAATATATGTGATATTCTGTTCTATGGCCTCATTTGAAAAAAGCAATATATCGAAAGAGTAGTACCATTCGATTACCCTGTCAAAACTCTGTCCCAATGTAATAATCACTACCTTGACAGTTGTGCCCCTGTTAATGGGGCCACTTATGTGCAAAGGGAGAAGGTGAACACCTTTCCCAATGCGTCAGTAAATTTCAAATCGAGTCGATCATGGCAAACGACTACAAAATGACATGTATCTACGAAGCCTCTGGACATATCAAAAAATTTAAGTGGCTCCAATTATAGTTACAGCATCAGAGTTTTTCAATTTTACTTATTTAGCGTCCGCGTGCATAGCTACTGAAACTGAAACCAATACAAGTGTTACCTGGTAGAGAAAGATAAATCTAGATGCTGGCTAAAAGTAAGCTGGTCGCTGTTTTACCTCTCAACTTGCATTTTCCCAAAGCTGTTCAAGATATCTGGATGATTTATAGTGGAAAAGAATTTCAAAAACAAAGAAGTTGTCTGGAAAAGATAAAAGATTTAACAATTTCATAAGTCCCATGGAAATAATAAACAACCAAACCTGTCAGAAATTGCACAAGAGCATAAGCTTTAAATTAGGATATTGAAAAAAAATAATTCCAGAAACACGTAATGAATCAAATATATATGGTATATATATATATTTAATATATATATATATATATATATATATATATATATATATATATATATATATATATATATATATATATATATATATATATATATATATATATATATATATATATATATATATATATATATATATATATATATATATATATGTATGTGTGTATATATATATATATATATATATATATATATATATATATATATATATATATATATATATATATATATATATATATATAAAAGAAAAAGACACATACTTTTATTTACAAATGCGAGCTGCGTAACACCACTTTAAACATAGGAGTTGAAATATTTATTTTCTTTGTGTAATGTTGAAACTCTAGTTTCTTGTTCTAGCTAAGAGAAAGTACAAATTATTTACACTTTTTCAGATCACGCCAAAGTTGGTTTTGGCCACTGCCCGGGAAACATTGCCAAAGGATGAACTACAGGTACAGGACATTGTTCTGGAAACGCTAACTGCAGCTGTGAGACGATCAACGCTCAATTTGACGATGATGGACTATGACGAATTCCCAGATTTCGTTCGTCCTTTGTTGCCAAATGAACCGATTTTACCTGTGCATTATGACAGTATGGTGAGTTATAACAAGACAAATTAACATTACATTCATGAGACGAAATTTTAAAAATCGAATTGAAATGTAGATAACGAGTAAAATATAACTTACTTGAAGGTGACCAGCAATTATATTAGCTGCGAGTCGTACAGAAAGAGTGAATTTCAAAATCGAGGTCGCAAACTCTTTTGTCAATGTAGACTCTCCAAAAAAAATTACGCTGTTATCGTTAAGGTAATTTGTTCTTTACTCATATAAGGAAGCATTCTAGATACTCCCACCTATTCGGCATATATCTTGCACGCCGAGGGAATTAATTTAATGGGAATGAAATCTCTTTGTTGACGTGGGCGCTTATTCAGCAAAAGAAAGATTTGTTAAATATTTTCCAGAGGAACATTCTAAGGATAGTTTTTAGGTAACCGTTGGACTGACTGTATCTCACGCAAAAAAATGTTGTTCTATCCTACTTTCTAGGGCTGTAATAAAAAAAAAGGTTGAGGTGGCTAGGACACATTTCGCGAATGAAGGATGACAGATTGCCAAAGATAAAGTATCTTTTCAAAATTCATCTGGGGTCAGACAAAAAGCAGCTTGTCCCCGAATTGGGCGTGAAGAGGTCATAAGGACAAATCTAAAGGAAATTGGAACTTCACAGGAGGGGGTAAAGAGTGAAGCTTTAAACAGATTAGCCTGGAGAAGTAGCATGCACAGATGTGTCGGCATTAGACAGTTCTGGGCCGCAGTTAGTTTTTAGTTGTAGCAGTAGTAGCAGTAGATCTCTAGTTTGTTTCAAATTCATCTACGAAAAGCTCTAGATTATATTTAACCTCTTTTTCTTGACGAAAGTAATTTAGTTGGATAGTTTGAAGTATGCTGGGATTGGAGAGTGAATTTGTGGCCTAGATAAAAAGCTCGTCATCTTCTTTTCCTAATTTCTCTTATATTTTTCAGATGCTAAATGCAACGAAGAAAGATCCCTTAATTTCTGCCGCCCCAGGGAAGAAACTTCTTGTTAAAATCATTAAGGCCACCGCTTTAGGAACTGGAAGAAAAAGTAAGTATGATGTTTTTTCTAGATTTAATGGCTTTTCCTCGATTATTTAAATTTAGGTATTGAAAATACAGATTTAATATTACGTTTTTTTTTTGTTAATTAACTTTTAGTACCACAAGTTTTTCAGATGAAAGTAAAGAGCAATGTTCAAACTTAGACAAAAATATATCAGCCTACATAAAATGGGGGCTGTCATCCCCTAGCTCCCATCCTCACTTTTTACGCAAACTTTTAATTATCTTGTTTTCGATCAGTAAAAATCAAGGTAATTGTCTAAAATATAAAACACACTCGAAAACTTGTATTGCGAATACCCTTTTTTCACGCTGTCTATACCAGACAGTAATCTTCTGCTCGTTGAGAAGCCACATTATAGCTTTTTCTAAACTAAATATTTAGTTGGTATTTTGGCTAGGTTATTTTAGGTTACGCGCTCTGGGCGGCCTCCCTTCCATAATTCTTTGTGGTAGTTTTCATAAATTTGTGTTACTAAAGCATTGTATTTTCATCATATTTTGTTTTATTTCATTAGCATTTAAAAAACTTCACTTCTCGAGTTTCAATGAGTAATATTTAATCATTTGACACCGTTTCTTAAATAATCGCTCAATGATTACAAGCCAAAAGAGACGGAATCCATACATACTAATTTGGGTGGGGAAAAGGGGGGGAGGTGTTATAAGTGTTATGGGTTCATGGCCAGACTTTGGACCCTCCCATCAGATAGATTGAGATTCGTTGTATGACTTGGGTTTCGACAAGGTTAACACAAGTCCCTGATCTGTAGCCAAATAGCCCAAAAATCCTTAATTATCGGCTTTTGTGAAAACAAAAACTATTTGTGAAATATGTACCTAATGCGTTTTGGTTCCTAAGTTGAAAATTGCACTAGCATCCTCAGATGTGTAACCAACTGGTTCAGAATTCATTAAATATAAACTTTGATTAAGGTCAGATTTTAATCCTCCAATGGCGTGTCATATTGTTGGGAATAAGTTGCCTGAATCAGCTCGAGGGTGCCACTCATTCGGTTCGTTTAAAAAAATTTAAACTTCTTTGGCTTCGTAGAAGTTATTTTTATTTATGTTTTTATTTTCTTATATTACAGCCTATAGTTTTTTCGGGTCTATTGAATCTAATTAATTAATTTAGTGTATTTATTCTATTTTTTCTATAGTTTTTATTTTATCTATATTTTCTTTTCTTCTCCTTCGTATATGAGCAAGTGATCATTTTAAATTTTATTTTGTTTTTCATCTCTGAGTAAGTAACTCATTTGTCTTCCCCCTTCTTTACAGAACATTGAGCCTTTGTTTTACAGAACAAAAATTTCGGGGGGGGGGGGGGTTTAAACCGGGTAACCCCCCCCCCCCTGGAACGGCCTTGTATTCTATGTGTATATAATGAAGAATAAATCTTATCTTGTGACGGAAATTTAACAACATGTGTGAAATATATACTTAGTTGGACAGAAATACTATAATCTTAACGACCATACATGTAATCACTCAGGGACACTCCCTAAATACCCCCTGAATGACCATGAGTTAAAAGGGACACATGATCTTTATATTTGTTAAATTTGGGCTGGGGGGAGGTTTGTTGGAAGGCGTATAGTCCCAAGGACCCTACTTAAGGCCCTGCAATTATGCAGGAAATCGTTACATGACCTGGATTCCATCAAGGTGTGACATTACAACCACTTATGAAATATGAATTCATCATATTTATTTTGAACGTGCGTACTGCAATATCAGCCTGACTTTTGTAATCAGAAAGCTCAGAAGTGTTAAATAGCATTGGTTGTGAAAATCAACACCATTTATGAAACGTTCTATTACTGTGTTTTGATTTTATACAGTCACGCTTCGATTACATGATTTTTAATGATTAGCATTCAATCATTAAGGATAATTTTCTAAAAATTCAGAAGAGGTTCAATTCATGAGTCAAAAGAGGTACAATATATATATATATATATATATATATATATATATATATATATATATAAAAATATATATATATATATATATATATATATATATATATATATATATATATATATATATATATATATATATATATATATATATAAATATATATATATATATATATATATATATATATATATATATATATATATATATATATATATATATATATATATATATATATATATATATATATATATATATATATATATATATATATATATATATATATATATATATATATATATATAATATATATATATATATATATATATATATATATATATATATATATATATATATATATATATATATATATATATATATATATTTATTTGCGATGATGAGCATGGGAGGCTGAAGCAAAAATTGGCTTCGAGGACTTCAGTTTGTACTGTGCAATCACACAGATTTCAACAAGGTCTAACATATCCACGTTTTGGTTAAAACGTATCTGTGAAGCTTCTGTTTTATATAGAATATTTGCATAATTGAGGACCCTTGCCCCTACTACAACACCCATTATACTGACATGTGGTAAGATTATATAACTTCTCTTAGAATTTCAAATGATTCTGATTAAATTTACTACTTCAAATATTGACCTTATGCTGGGATTGAGAGAAGGTTAAGTGGAATATGTAGCATCAGGTTGCCTGGTGATCAGTTTTATTACTTGATTAGGACACTTAAACGTTTAAGTTGTGAACGAATGAACCCTCTCCCGGAGTTTGTACCACCATATGTTCGCTGCCAGAAAAAAAACCTGGCGATATATCCCTTTACTAAGCCCAATCCAAAAACTGTTATTTTTGTCAAAAGTAGTTCCTGAGTTTTGCCTAAATTATTTCCTGTTTTGTATGTTTTTTCCATTGCTTTCCTTGCTATTTTTTTTATCTATTTAGGAATAATCCTTAGAATTCCTGTTTTTTAGACCCATCGCACAAAGTTTCTTGCGTTGTGGAAATGGATGACCCACCACAGCGCCATCAGACAGCCATCAAAGAAGACGGAGTCAATCCCACATGGGATGAACAATTTCTATTGTAAGTTTGTGTTCATATCGAACATTACAGATTAACTAATTATAGAGTACTGAATAAGTATAATATTTACAAAAAATCCAATTATCATGTGTTTACTTCTTCTAAAACGTACACACGAATGCACAACTCATATATCAAGTAAGAAGGTATAGATAGGTTAGATCTCTATAAATATTACACAAATACAAAAGTTACAACACAATTAAAACTCTAGTAAACGGAGATCGGAGCTCATAGTAACAGCTTAATACATACACAAAAGTAACTTCAATATAGCTGTATTACGCCTTATATTATCGTTGCATATTTCAAAAACAACTTTTGTAAAAAAAATTTCTGATTTCGAGTATTACTATCAATGGTGAAATAATTCCTAAGGGTTTTTTCTTCATTAGGGCTACTTAAAAAAAGAAAAAAAAGTTTAATTCTACTCAGGAGTGGATCCAGGATTTTCTTTAGGGGGAGGCGCAAAATAGGTTGATCCGATAAACTTGCGTTAGGAGCAAGTTTAATTAATGCAAACTTGCGTTAATTAAGTAAATTACACTACTTTAGACTATGTTAGGGGGGGGGCCCTTGCCCCCTAAATCCGCCACTGGTTCTACTAAAGCCTTCGTTACTTAGGTTTTAAAACAAAACTGACGCAAAAAAGAAAAGGAGAGAAAAAAAAAAAAAAAATGAAGAGAAACTTTTCCGCTTCCGTTAAGGTTACCTCCAAAGGCTATTTTTTATTTCTTTTCAATTACATGTATATATGATTTTGAAGATTCAAAACGGCTTAGCGGAGGTCTTTGCCTAAATATATGCTTTGTTTTATTGTTTTTTTTTTGTTTTTTTACTGACTGAAAATTATCTATACTTGGTTTTGTCTTTTTTGCTTTCCTCATTTTATTGTTTGTCTTTTTTTGTGTACTGCAACATTGAGTAAAAAAAAGCGCCAAGTGATTTAAAGTTTCGTCCAAAAATGAGGGAAAGTAAGAAGGCTAAAACAAATGACAAATATTATCCTGCCAATTAGAATTTTCGATTTTAGTGACCTGAGACCGACTACTGCAGAGATATTATTTGAAGTTGAAGAAAGGTCAAAGAATTTCCCAGAATTCCTTGGACTTGGTATTGTCGGGATTGAAGAGCTTCTGATGCATCCCTCACAAATGCAGATCATTCAGCTGCAAGCAAGACCTTATGAAAATGACCCAGTCTCTGGATCGCTTACTGTTGAAGTTTGTCTATTTATTTTCTCTTTGTTGTTCATATATTTGGTCCGATCGAGGTCTGAATAACCTAAACGACATGCAGGAATAGCTTGAATTAACATTAATAGTAATGAATGAACAAATTGGCTCGGAAGACAGCACTAACATAGATTATAAATTGTCCAGTAGTAGTTCTTATAGGTTTAATTTGAAAGAAAAACACTCAAATGTGCTTTAGAATGCAGAGTCGTTGCCTTATTTTTCAACATTACTAATATTAATAAAGATACTGAAAAAAAATGGGGGGGGGGGAGGGGGGAAGAGATCAGGTTGGTTATCCTCATGCAGTTTTTGTTTAGGTTCAATAAAAATTATTGCTTGTGAATAAAAATTAATTTTTGTTTACAAAGTTGAAACTCAACTCAAATTGAAAATCCTCAGATCTTATTTGGCACGTTAATTTTAACTCTTTCAAAGCATTTTGGGCAATAAGCTGTAAGTAAAAATACGTAGATTCTAAAACTGAAAAGTCTTGATTGAGGTTGATGCCTGAAGCTACTAAGGATAATTGCAAGACAATTTGCACTTATTTGGCAATTGTTTCGTAAGGTTTGTCCCTAAATTTGAAAATAAAGACCGTTGAATTCATGGATTGTAAGGGTTCAGATATTTTAGAATAAATAATATTGCGGAAGATTGTGTAATTGATATATTTATCTTGCAATAAGTAGTTTTTATGCTTGTTTCGTAGAGTTAAAAGTCAAACCTAGGCGTACGTGAGGTTACCACGTTTAAAGCATGTACTTATGTGTGAGTGAGAGAGGAAGAGAGGAGAAGATGAGTGAAAGAGGGTCAAGTTGCTCAAAAAGGTTATTTGTTGCAACTTTGAAACTAAACAGTCTCGTTTTGTAACCTAAGACAAAATGCTAATTTTAGATAAAATATTAATAAATTAGCACGCTTGAATATATTGATTAAGCCTGGATTGTATTACATAACAGAAGAAGTAGATGCAAATTAAACTAGTGATGAGGTTAATTGTGTACAAGTATAGCTATTTCAAGATAGGATCTTCTTGTTCATTATTATAATTAAATAAAAAATTCCAATTCCTAAAAATTCCTAAAAAAAAATATCAAAATTCCTTTTTTTAGAGTTTCGGTTACTATTTAGCCGGGTCGCTCATTACTTACAGTTCGTTACCACGAACTGTTTGATCCTCTAGTTTTCCGACGCCACCTGCTTTACAAAAAGGTCTCATTGTTCCTTTACAGTGGTCTCCGGCCCCTGTACATCCCAACTTATACTTTTTCTAAAAAAATCAAATAATTAAGCTGTAAATATTTACTCTAATTGGTCAGTCACAATGACTACACTTGGAAGTTGAACACGGTCAAACTCATTAAGTTGTGCATGGAATAGATTATTGACTCTGTAATCATGCACAATTTTTTTTTATTTGCAGGTGTGACTATGGCGTGGTTTTGACATAATGTCCTAAGTATTAAAGGGGTAGAGACAGTAATGTAATTTCGTCAAAACCCTAGGGAGTGGGGGGGAGTTGGAGCTATCCGTATCTGTGGATGCTCGAATTATACAGGCTTATCCTAGTTTTGACAAGATTTTTGAAGAAAGTAAACTTCATCTGGGGTGGGGGGCAAACTGGGGTTGGAAGGGGGCAAACGGAGGTTTGAGAAGTGCAGTTGCCGCCCCCCCCCCTCTCCTCTCAGAAAATTTCGCCCCTGGGTAGGGAGTAAAATCAAAACTGCATATACAGTGTTTAGGATCTTAATAAAAAAAGCAGGATGGTGTAAATTATTTGTTCTCCAAGACGGACCAAAGTTTTCCCCATTGTCAGTTTTCAAACTCTTTGAGCTGGATAAAAATTAGATTATGTTAGGGGTGGAGGAAAACTTATATCAGCCACATCATATATTTCTTTTTGCACAGAAGCTGACTTTCATGGCAAAGTCAGTTCTTTTCCTCTGAGTAAATAGGTATAATGCTAGAAAAAAAATTCTGATTTGGCACCTAATATCAACAGTTCATTGTTATTGCTCTATTTCCATTTTAAAAAGATGAAGATCAAGTTGGAACAAAAACCCATACATATCTTTTATTCCAATTTCCAGTTCGGCCAAAACTAAAAATCATTCCTTGTCATGTATTCTGTACTTACGAAAGAGTTTTTGTTTTTTGAATAGTCTAACGTTAGCATTTATTGCTAGTATTTATTGGAAGAGGCTAGCATTTATTGCTAGCATAGCAATAAATTGCTAGCATTTATTTAAATGCTAGCAAAAGCTATCATTTATTGGAAGAGGAGGCCATAATTATTTGCAGAAAAATTCTCTGATTTTTACTTGATTACTATCGTGTGAAAAATTCTTCAGTTTTGTTTTTACCTTTACAGTTTGTATTTGTGGATGGCAATGCACCTCTGGTTGACAGAAAATTACACGCACAACAAAAGACAGGTCCAACAGGGAATGTTTTGACTTCTAAATTAATTTTCTCAAGAAATCCCGAGGCAGGTAAGCGCTTCACTTGGTCATAATGGAGCTTATTCATAACAGTTTATTCCTTTGGTCAAATACAAAAGAAAAAAATGCCGAAAAAAGCGTACATAGAGTTCTTTACTTGTGAAAATGATGTTTTGTATTTTCTAAGTTCTATATTTAAGATCCAAGTATTTGTTTATATGGTTTCTAATGTCTAAATTCGTCTTACAAACAGGCTTCAACTATTATAGTTTCTGGGTGGAAGCTTATATTTGTTTGAAACGGACGTGTCATTAATCATTTAACTAACAGAAATATTGTGAAGTTGGCACTGCAGATCACAATCACTTAATGGGTAAGGTAGTATAAAATGAATTCATTTGCTTAGCGCGAACAATTAGCCAGTAAATAAGCCTAGAAAAGCAATCTAATCGGCAATATGCATGGGATAACTGAATCAATGGCTAATATACAAATGAGGGGCTTTCCGTATGTCATGATTTAAAGTGACTCTATGAGCACAATAACATACTCGGTGTAAAGCAAGGGTATCTTTGAGTTTATTTGCATGATGGGGGAAGGTAATGGGGTTAGTGATGCTTAGAAACTTAATGAGAGGGGGGGATACTGAAAAATATTAGCTTAGTCGTTTTTTTTCAAACAATTTTATGGTGCTATTTATATTTTTATTAATTTTCTTCTTTATTTTTTTTATGGTCGGAAGACTTATACAAGTATCAATAAAAATACGGAAAGTTAGACTGTACCAGATCTATGGTGATGGTAGTTGCTACGTTAGCAGTCGACGACGATCAGCACTTTCACATATTTAATTCATGCAGCTATTACTTTCCTACATTAGCCTAACCATTAGATATTACTGCTCTTCTATATATCCATTCAATGCATGATATGAAATATTTCAAACAAATACGATAAGTTTTAAATAATGGGCATTCGGCTAAGAGAAGTGTTATCATGTTTATTAAGCTGTTTTTGCTATTGCAATTTACTTTTGTTTCACTTAGATTCAAGACATTTTTTAGACTAGGGGTGGTAGGCTTATTTTAGGCAAAGGATCCTAACCTGTATGAATATAAATGTCTGGATTCTAGCTATAGAACCTTTCGACTTCCTTTCAAAATTTAGAGCTAGTTAACACTGCGTGATAAAGGCCGTGGATCTTAATCGAGTTCTTTTCCTAGTCCCATGGAACTGTGAGTCAGCTGCTTTGATTGATATTTAGTTTAGTCTCTTAATACGCTATTGCAGAATGATCAAAAGAGCAAAAAATATGTGTAAATATTCTGTTTAAGACACCTACTTTCTGAACTCCTTGTTCAAGCAAAAAAAGAGAAAAGAGTAGGCTACTATTATATTATGAAACTGTTGTTTTGTAGTACTTCAGAGGATGAGCTGTAAGGTTATACTGTCTAATGAAAATGAGAAGAGCCTAATTTATCTCAATCGAGTTCCTGCAGTTCAGTAATAGCTCAGTAAAAATGAAAACTGTAATTACTTTTTAACTTACTCGATGGCAAAATTACCTAGAATCCCTTAAACTTTTCCTTAAAAATTTGGTAGATGGCATCCTTGATTTTTTTTTTCCAGATGTGATAAATAGCAGATCTCTGAAACCAAGTCAAACTCTCGTGCTTTTTAGCCGTAAAATATTTCATTTTATATTTCCTAAATTGCAGCCTATCACTGAAAGCAACTGTCTTTCTTTCCAAACAGATTTTTATTTGCAAGGGTGTTGTTACATAAAGAAATTTTAAGAATCAGAAGTGCTACTAAGAAACAAGCAAAAGAGCCTATCAGACGACAGGCATAAAATAGAAAAAAACACAGCGTAAACTCTGTTTTGAGGACTGGAGAAGAAACAGTTAGCCCCCCCCCCCTTACGCCAGACATAAAATTAGCCTGCCTCCCGTGAAATTACTCTTCATGAAAGTTGCAACTTGATCCCCCAGTGGTGAGACAAAGCAAGGTGTACTTATCAATCTATGTATAACACTTTTCACCTTTTAGTTAAACTTTTTAACTGTGTGCAGCCTCTATAGCGAAAAATACTCGCTTGCCCTTAGGCTTCTGATCTCATAAAAAAAAAATCAAACAAAAAACATATGTACTCTTATGAACATATAAAAACCTGCTGACTGTGATTGTAAAAGTTGTCGAGGGAAAAAGTCGTTTAACATACCCGTTGTAGAATATAATACAGTTGCATTGAGAATATTAATCGGCAGGGTTATTTGGAGTTACGCAGTTTATTGAGTATTAGTTAAAAATTAAATTAAGTATATATCTGGCAATATGAGTGAAAGAATTAAGTTGATTTACAGAATAATTCAAGAAATAAAAAGTAAGATTTTACTAGTGTTAAGAATTTTCACTTTTCTACAACATATGACATCAATAGACATTATTACGAGAAGCAATTCCATTACTTTTTCTAAACGGTTAGTTTATATAGCCTTAAAGTAAGAGTGGATAGAAAAGAGAGCACATAATAAAGCCAGACAAATAAAATAATCAATAATTCATAAGATTATTCAATCTGGATGGGATGCTATGTTAAGAAATTCCGAAAATGATTTTTTTTTTACTGTTATACCATTGCTGTAACCTATTTTCCTGTTGTCTTTTCTTTCAGCTACATTTTGCTTTTTTCATATGCTTTCTTTTATCAGGCATCGGAAACCTGTTTTCGCGAAAGAAAAAAGAAAAAAATTCTCCTGATAAAGGTGTTTCTTTTGTTTTTTACTGTCTTTGGTTTGCACCTGCTCTTTTAACTTTCCCCTTTATTCTCTTTTTACTAACTCTTGCATGTCGATTGCTAATTTGTCAGCTTTGCATTACCAATGACGAGATAAGAAATATATAATAACAAAACAATGTGGCGACAAGCTTACTTAATTTAATCAAAGACAAAAGAAAGTTTACTTTCCTGTAATTCTGTGGCAAAGTGTGTGCTATAATTTCTTTGGTTTACATGTGGGACGTGCCTTCATAAATCATTCATATGGTTCTATAAACGTATGTCAGAATAATGAAATTTCTGGAGAGACAAGTAATCCTAAGATTTTAAAGCCGGATTAGTTCTCCTATTCGTCAACAATCTGTAAAAATAGCAAAAAGTTAGATTCTATATGATTGGTTTTTTTCTACAAATAGTCTCTATGTTTTCTCTATGGTCAAGTCATAAGGACTGCCATATACGTTTAGGAGAAACAGTTTTTGACGTTACAATTTCAATATCCCACAGGACACAACTTGTGATTTCAGTTTCATCGTTTTAGGCTTTGTGTTAAATTATCACAGGAAAATAATTCGACTGTTTGTTTATTTAGTTCTGCTCTTCGGTACATCGCAAAAAAAAAAGTCGCAGCTGTTTCATTCCCTAAAGATTTACATTTCACGATGTTAAGCTTATGTACCGCAGTTTAGGATGTATTTTTAAAACAAAACTTTAAAATGATATAAGCTACCTTTAAGTCGCGAATACTTAAATTGGTACTTGTGCATTATATGGGCCCACAAAAGAAGTAAATTTTGATTAATTCTAATAAAAAATAATAAAGTAGAATGAATATATAATAGTTTAGAAACAAATTTGGGCTATATATTGGAACATTAGGGGGTGGGGGGTAAGGCATAGCATATATTAAATACATAGCCTAACCTAACCTAAGTACCTTCCCCTCCATAAACCCCAAAAAACAACAGTTTATCGTAAATGCAATGAAAACCACGCTTTGCATTCCATTTCTCTATTGCAAATACCCGTTTGGCGGGTTTCGTATCTCGTTTCCTTGATACAGTATATAGCGGTGGGCCCGTATAATGCACAAGTACGCTTAAATTAGTATAGCTCTAATTACTTGATGCTGATTCTGTAGTTTTCCTTTTTTATCTTTAGAGTTGAAGAATAAGAATACAAAAAACTTGTTTTTCCTGGGTCTTTTGCAGATTTTACACCAGAAAAATGTATCAAATCTTTACACTCTGATCATAGTGCTTTAAGTAATTTATACATAAGTAAATTACAGTTTATTCTGGAAAGCTAATTAATGTGTAATTTGCATAGAAAAAACCGGACGTGAAGCTTTTACGGATGAATAACTATAACATAATAGACTAAAACAAAAACGAGCGCTAAATGCCATTTCTAATTGCTTTGGTAGTTTGCAATGGTTTGTATATTTTGATGGCTTGAAACCAATTATTTATTATATCAATCAAATTTTAAAAAGTTTATTATTATAAAAATCAAACAGTGATTGTTGGGTTTCTGAAACTCGTATCAGCTAATAAAAAGACAATTGTTGTCCTTTCTTTGTTTGAATTGGGATTAGATCTTTTTTCATTTTCTGCACTATTTTTTCCCGAAATTACCTCTGGGCTTTCATGATTACACTCTGGTTTTCAGTATCATTTCGCATCCTTTCTACTGAATATTCCTTTCTTCTGGTACGAAAGACTCTTATAACATCATTGAAAAGAAAAAGGGGAACTTTTCTTGTTGTTAGAACTGGTTTCCAGTATGAGGAGCCGACGAAAGGTCAAAGTCCTAAAATTACAGACATTGCGGTTAATATTGTGTTGACGTGAATAAAACAGTCTTTTGAAGGCCTTCCTTCCACAAACTCTCTCTAAGGCAGAACTAGGAAAATGCTAAGATCAAAATTTTAAAGGATCAAGAATAATGAAAATGACATCTCACTATTTGAACTGTTTAAGCAAAAGCATATGTATCTATAAAAACTAAGAATTACCTGAAATTCAATTTCTAATAAAATAGAACCCTCTATATGTAGTTATAAAGTTTTAGTACTAACAGGCGCTAAATATAAAATAAGACAAATCAAACAGTTTTTTTTTTACAAATCATAAAGAATAAAAATATACTTACTAATCCTGTTTTCCAGGTGGAAAAAAAGAGAAAAGAATAATGTTTTGCAATTGTTATGCTTATCATTCTGTTACATACAGCGATTTATATTAAAAACGGGAATTATGTAAGGACCATAGATAACCTAAAACGCATCGCCGAGTCTCTCTTTAGATGCATTTCTATTTTCAAAATTAAATTTATCAGTGGTAAACTAGCAGAGCATGAATTCTAGGAAGTAGAAGCTTATCAATGTTTTCCCTAATGCAGACCCAGACCCTGCAGACATGACCCAACGGCCCTCTAGATCCAAGCTTGAAAGGACTGACTCGTATAATAGAGCTTTGAGAAATGGAATTTCAGGTGATATTGCATGCAAGACATTTTTTATTTGTTATCTGTCAAAACAATGTGTTTATTGTTCCGTCCCTTTTAGATAACTGATCACGTTTGATATTTATATGAGTATGTAGATGGTGAATAGATTAATTTGAGTGCTAGATTTTTGAGATATCAGAGTCAAAGACCGATTAACCTTGCATCTTCTTAAAAAAAATGGTCCCAACAAACACACAAAAATGACCAAAACTATTTTAATCTTTCAATCCTAGATAGTTTCCATTATTTTTTTTTTATCGGATTTGACTAATTCTATACTATGTTGTACTTAAATATATTTCCAAACTTGAGTCTATAAACATGTATGTTTTTTTCAGTTTTAATAAATGCAATAAATGAATGAAATGATTCGCATGGAAATCGTAAAAACTCGTTCTAACGATGATTGATGCAGCATAATCAAAATTAGTGCTCTTGACTGCTTTAAAACTAGTTTTAAGTTTTAGTAAATGGAATAAATGAACAAAAAGGGTAATTACATAGGGCCAAGTAAAACCCAATGAACACAAAACAACCCTCTGACGTTGGTTCGTAAAGTCTGAAAATAGGAATAATGTTTTCAGCTTCCGTAGTCTATCACCTGACTTAGTATCTTGCATGCAGGGTTAAATGCTACTTCTCCTGGAACATGCATTAGATTTTTTTCTGAAATGAAAGCAATTAAGTTGTCCAATGGCACCTTTTCAGGAACAAATACGCCACCGTTCGACATTACTTCATCTACAACTGAGAAGCTAAATTTATAATTTTTTTATACTTTTAAATAGAATGGCTATCTCAGAATTTTCATATCAAGTGCAACTTGGTCCTCTTTGGGGCAAAAATGTAAATTGGTGCCACAAAGTGGCAGAAAACGCCACCTCCAGTGGCACAATCTTCTTGTCACATAAAGAGGGCCAAAAATTTTATTTTAGTTCGATTGAGCCCTCTATCGAAATCTTAGAACCATTGGTTCACTAAGATCATCCTGGGGGAAAAAGAACATAAAAAAAGAAAACATATAAACACGCATTCATTATAATTCTTCTGGGACAAAATGTAAAATTCCACATTTTGTACACATGAGCTTGAAACCTCAGTAGTATCTTTCTCTGATATGGTGAATTTAATGAAGCGGTTTTTATTAAGATAGTTTGACTTTTGGGTGGTGTATCCCCCTTTATTCAAAAATCAGGCAAATTTTCTCAGGTTTGTAGATTTTGTTGAGGAACATTAATCTTGACGAGTTTTTCATATTTGGAATCAGAATAAAAAAACAACTCTTTTGATGCATAAATTGTTATCAAACTTCCTCTTTTTAATGTTTTGGTGGTATAACCGCCCTAAAATGTCTGGTACCCCCCCCCTCGAACAAAACCTTGGATACGGTTTTTAGTAGCAAAAATATTTTATTTTTATTACTTTGAATTTTCAGTTCCGGAGGGGGGGGGGTGAGGGTGAAAAGAATACATAAACGGAAATTTTGTCTCCTATTTTCTTCTATATACATTATTGAATTCTGTTTTCCTAAGGTAACGGTTATAGCAAGTAATGATAACGCTGGTACCCCGCTGTATACATGGAGTCACCACTATGGCATCCATATTATTTCATGGATTTTTTTTTAGCAACAGAATTAGCAATTCACATCCCCATTTTTAGATACCTCTAAATTACTTGGTCCTAAAGTTAACAGGCTGCTGCTTCGAATTTAGATCCAAAGAGGCCTAACCTGGACACCAAAAAAACGACTATAGTTTTACTGAATATTTTATCATCGATCCGTGAGACAAAAAAACAACCAATCTTTGAATTTACTGTTTCGGATAAACTGTTCCGGAAAGATAAATGTGTTAATTGATTTTTTAACTTGAATGTTCAACTGTCTTTACAAAACCCTGTTTTGTTTTATTGTTGATGAAAACTGAAACTTGGGGACTTTAATTTCAATATTTTAATGGAATTGAAAATATTTGACCTTTCTTCTTTTTTGCAGAATTCTCCCTTGTCAATGGAAGTGACCCTGTCACAGAATCCGCTTTGAGGGAACTGAGACAAAGAAAAAATGCCCAAGATGGAAGAACTGGCATTCCTACAAAAAGTACACTTATTATCCATAGTGTTCAAAAGGTATATTAACAAATTCTCGCCCTCTGCACGTACGGTAGGTTTAATATAAAATTCTTAACATCATTAACATTGAGCAACTGCATGTGTGCATACAACGGCCATTCAAATGCCCCCAAGACAGACGAAATGTCCCAATAAACAGAGGAACTGTCCCAATAAACTAACAAACTCTTCAATACGGAGTGACTATTTATAGACAAGCTAAATAGACTTCTGAAAAAGACTTATTTGACATCAGGATCTAGGAATAAAAGTGGACAAGAAACGGCACAAGAAAAGTGGGCATCAAACGTAAATCAAGTTTTAGAATGTTTTGATAGTTTTACAAAAGGTGAATTTTACATCAGATAGTAAAAATAAAAAGCCACATAACTAATGTTTGGGACTTAAATGATACGAGAAACTAAAAAATGTAACACTAAAAAAAATTCTTCACAACTATCCTATGAAAAAACTACAAGCTTCTAGAGCTATTCAAAAGAATAGGAAAATAAGGCGCATACTGTTTAAAATGACTATTGACGTCTGGTAAAACATGAGACAAGTAAATAACGTGGATGGGGATGGAGTGGGCAAGATCATAGAATTTGCCTAGGAGGCCAAGGGCTGGTGATTTTCTCTGGAGAGTTGGTAATGCTTCAGAAATTCTTCCTTCTACACTGTTTAAATGGTAATTTTTCCTTTTTAGCAGATGTTTTAATAGTTTTTAAAGTATCCCTTGAATGGCATCTACGTGGTTTTCTCGTCGAAATATCCCCCCCCCCTTAATAGCGCGTTTCTTATCTTGTTATAGTAGAAAATGTTATTTTCTTGTAATAGTCAAGTTGACCATACAGAGGTTATGTTATTGGTGTCCTAAAAATAGCAATAGAAAACCTTAGTGAATATACTGAATAAGACTATTTTAATTTATTGTATGAACATTTTGGCATTCGACCTTTTTAGTTAGCCATGAATGGAGCCTATTAAGCTTTCTAATTTTTATTTTTATTTCCTTCTATGCTATCCAATTTGTTAAACCGAGACAGAAGTTGCCAACAGTATTGGTAAGAGCGTATAATATTTTCTGTTTAATAAAAAAATGAAATTATCGCTTCTTTAAAAAAAAAATATAAATCAATAGATGCGCAAGATTGCTCGAATAATTTTAAGAAAACAGGATTGCTTTTAAAAAATTGATTGATTTTTATAAAAAAAAGATTGCATTTAAAAAAATGTACTACCAAAAAAAATTTTCATCAAAAGGTTAGACACGAAACACTCGCTTGTGGCAAAACTTGCTGCCACTTAACATACAAAATTCCATATTTGTGAATTTGGAAATTTGCTGTGTATCGGGAAAACTTATTCATAGATGAAAGTGAAAAAATTAATACCAAGATAAGGAATAGAAACAAATTTTATCCCTGTCCAATTCCTTGTTTTGGGCACTTAATGAATCTTGTAAAAAAGAAAACGGTATCGTTAATGTCTTGTTTTAATGTATAGTAAAAGATTCTTTTTAAAAAGTTAGGAAGCAAGACTTCCAGAAAAAAGGAAATAATCTAGTAGAAAAAATTAGTTTTTTAAAATTCATTCACTTTCCCCAGGTCTGATGGCATGTTTAACTCACTTTATACATGATTTACATGAGTCCCATCATTTGCAATTTAACGCCGCAATACCTCTCGGACACACGTCGAATGTAACTTTTAAGTTTTGTTAGAATTTATGAATTAGTATGTATAGGTGTATTGGACCCTTAACGATCCTAGTGAAAAAAATGCCATAATATATTTAAAGCTATAGCTTTTTAGTAAAAGATTCTATCAAAGAACCCACATATCCCGGAAACTAGGCCAAGCTATTAAGTCAAGGCAGATATTTTCTCCTTCAGTAAAATGTTGGCAATGATAATTTTCACTTGTATTTGAATATCCTTTTTTATTTATTTTTGTTTTGTCCGCTCTGTGATTATGTTTTTTCTTTCTGTTTCAAAGGATATAAAAAAGAAATGGAAGCCCAAAGCTAGAAAGGAAATCTACCTGGTTATGTTTGCGAAAAAAGTGACATAATTATCAAATTCAGTTAGTAGAATATTAGATCTGTTTTTTATCAACAAAACTTATCGACGTTAATCACTATCCTTTTTTACACTATCATCAAAATGTTGGCTATTGGGAAACAGACCTATTTTTTAAATAGTTGGGATAAATTTTTATTTAGTACATGGTAGGAAGCTCTCTACCTGAATGGTGCAGGATAATAGGGTCTTTAATATAAAAAAATAAGGGACACAACAACAAAATGGGGGTATTAAATTAGGCGCGTTTCATCACCTGTAACAGCCAGCTTCGAACTGAAGCTGAAAACCAGTCTTCGTATGTTTTTATTTCATTGAACACCCTAATATTTAGTCTCCTATACTCCACAGCGATAACATAATCGTATTCCAGCGATCAAATATTTTGTCGTAGTTCGATTCCGGAGTTTGATAAAACATCAAAAATTACTCTAGCTTCGGGTGTAGGAATGCAGTTTTACAGTAAAAACGACTCAAAAGGGTAAGTTCTATGATCTTCGGTGATGAGTTCCTTGATCAAAACATCCCTTTTATCTAGCTAATAGTTGTATGTTTGCTTTGCTTTTGTGTGACACTTTTATAGTACAATGTTTTGTTCCGGCTTGCTTGACCTTGTTGCATGAGTAGGCTGTAGTTCTGTTTTATTGTCTAAAGGATACAACTAACTCAAAGCTAACTCAGCGCATGATTTTGTTATAGGTAGAAATGTCCTCCACTTGTGTCACTCCAATGAAAGCCAAGGTATATTTTTAAGTTTTCTAGTTTTCTTTTCTACTGTTATTTTCAGGATGATGGAAGTATTTATTTCCTGGTATCTGCAGATGTGGGAATATTTCTTGCAATACTTTGTGAGACAAAACGTGAAAAGGATCAATAAATTCTAGATAAAATTTCAGTCTGGTAATTGAAAAAAGGGAAGAGATATAAAGTGAAGGAACTAACAAGAAAAATAGATAGAATTGCATTGAAAATTTAGTCTTAATGAGTGGATTGCCCATAAGAGGGAAATGTAGGGGAATTTGTAAAGTTACTGTATTTCAACTGTTTCATATTTTATAAATGTATTACTATGCTGATGTATATGAATATGTAGATGTGTAGAGATGCTATGGACCAAGGATTAATCTGGATATTATTAGTAATATCTGGTTCCTATGAACAAAGACTTTAGACATTGGCCAGTTTATGAAAAATGTAATTTAGTACGTCTTGGTATTGTCTGTCCTAATTTCTCTTAAGCGTTAATGTGATATTATTACATTCGACTGTCCGATCATTATGTAAAAATGTTTTTCATATATTGTTTGGGTATTGCGTATCACCTCAAATTAATCACCTCAAGGTTTTGTGCCGTACGGAATTCTTTATGATACGCTTTTGTCCACTCAAATTTCAAACTAAAACAAAATTTTACTCCCTCATTTTATAATACTGCCAATACTCTTATGTTTCCCTCACCGCTCGAGGAAAATTGAATCAACTCGTGTATCAGTCTGTTACACACTTCATCTCCACACATTATACAGGTTGGTGCTTGGGTTCTCAATATGCAACTGACTTTGTCACTAAAGGGGAGATTCCATGAGTAATACAATACACTAATTTCTTTCTCTTTGTAGCTAAATGGTAATTCACTTAAACCTTTAAAAGATAAATGAAAATTGATAAATGGTTCCTTTTCTTTAGCTCTATAGTCACGGTCCTTCCTTACCTCTGAAAACGGCTCATAGTGCCTTCTTTAGTTCCTGCTTTTTCATTTCACCTCTCAGTGCTCCAAATTCCTTTGCTTGCCTCAGAAGCCTGGCAATCCACCGTAGGGGGTCAGAATTTTTTTTTACTTACTTTTTTTTTACCTTTTCTTTTGCATCCTTATTAGCTAGTGAGAGAAAATGCTGCCTCAGCGGTTTCTGTGTTCTCATGTAATTTTTGAAACGATCCATGTAATGTCATTGATTTTTCTTCAATTAGACCAATCTCCTAAAGTTTTTACAGTTTGAGTAAACTATACAAATATAAGAAAAACTGTAATAAACCCCTACTAAGTTTTGAATCGATTTTTTATGTGCGAGGTCAGCTACTACTCATTTGGGTGACTGCAAGGTCAGCTACTGTGGGTCAGGGGAGATCACGGTTAAACAAATCCCCACAAAAACCTGAACTTCAGATGCCAGGTGAGGTAAAAACGGCTGGCCCGGAAACGGCCTTTTGACAATGTACATGCACATAGCTTATTTTAGTTTAGTTCAAATAGTTCAAATTTCCCCTCAATATTGTAAATGGAGAAGTGTGGTAGTAATAGTGGTAGCAGTAGTAGTGGTAGCAGGCGCATGATTCGTCTGGGTTTTCTATCAGTAGCCAAACTAGGGCTACACAAATTGCAAATGCAAAATATGGCTAAATTATCGGCCGTTTAAATCGTCTTAAAACAGGACTCTGCGAAAAACTTGTAATACCCCTTTTTGTATGAAATATTTCTAAATTACTTAGCTTTAAATGACATTTTTACGTCTTGCATTTTCTTGTTGGGTGTGAAAAAAAAATATCTAATTTTGAGCCTTGTTTTTTTCTCAGTGCGTTATAACGTTTTCCCAATCTTTCCATTTTATTTTCATTCTGTTTGAGCTACTAGAAATTATCTATTTTTTAGGGAGAAGAAGGACCTTTGGCAGTTGGAGATGTTTCACCTACATCAGATGTTGTTTTTTCATTAGGACTGCCAAATGTTCATGATAGTACAGCGTCTTCGATAAGTTCTGCTGGTGAAAGTGAGTATAAAGAAACGTTCCAGGGGTATTTTCTTTCTCCTTAGAGGGGAGGGGGGAGGTATAGATTGTTTTTTCACATTTTTTAGAAGATATTTAGTGCTCTAAGCCAGTGATTCTCAAACTGTGGTACGCATTCCCCTTGGGGGTACGCAAAAATGTTTAGGGAGTACGCGGCCCACCAAGAAAAAAATAAAGAACCCCTTATCTCTAGGACTGGCAATTTTATTTATATTTTAGCTATTGTTTACTTAGCATCGGTAACTGAGAAGTGGTACCTAAAATGTTTTGTGGGTAAAAAGGGGTACAGCGTCTAAATAAGTTTGAGAACCTCTGCTCTAAGCTATTAGCAAATAATATAAGTATTTTTCTGAAGTGTAAGTTAATAAACGCACATATTATGCAAGTTCACACAAGAAGACAAATACTAAAGAAAATATCATATTCAATATCAAAATTGGAAATTTTGTTTTATCACTTTCCTAACTTTTCGGAAAATTCTATTTTCACGGAAATTAGTTGATATTTTCGTGAATTCTAAGCATGGGAAGTTGTCCTAATATAAGTAAACAACACAGTAAACGTAGAGATAGAAAATTATGGACATAAAGAAGAAACTCGGACCATGGCCCTTGCCTCTTAACTAAAATAACAGCTTCCTATTTCTCTGCTTTCACAAAAATAGACTGAAATTTTCTTCTATACGTAAGTTAATCTTCGCACTTGTCAACCGGCAAAATTAAGTAGCTTTGTATGTTATCTTCTTATTTTATCTTGCTCATCTTGTCTACTTTTGGAATGATCTTTGTTTAACTTCTCAATTTATCTCTTCTTTATCTGCTAGATGGGTTTTAGAAGTAGTTAGTTTTTGTTGCCAGGAACATCAGTTTTTTCTATTCGGTAAGGCAAACAACCTCCTGGATCTTTCCAGGAGGGAGGGGGTGCCAAAAAAAATCGTTTCATCCAATGTGTAGGTGATTTTTTTTTTCTGGTGGATGTCTCTGTAGTTTTTGAACCTCATTGGGGCCATGCCTTCCCTTTCTCTAAAACGAAGTCCCTATTTACTACACTTTGAAACGGATATAAAAATAACAATTCTCACTACACGTTTCTCCTAAGGATTTTAATTGGCAACTGAAATAATGCATATGTTTTAGACACTGCTATGATGCTGTTAGTAATTTACAGTTCTTTCTAATTTTGCAGGTTCGGGAACTCAAATTTGTTCTCCAATTTATTTCTATTTTCGGTACGAAAATAATACAGAAGTGAAGAATTTTCTTTTCAAATAAACATACATTGCTGTTGCTTCTGACAGGAAAAAGTCTATAAAGATAACAAAGCGCTCGGATATTGATGAATTCTTTTTATCTTTTTTTTAAATAAGAATAAAACAACTCCAATACCGAGAACTTAACTTGTCTTATTGATATTGATATATTAAGACATTGATCTGTCTTATCATAAAACTGAGAGAAAATTTTGCTTGTTGTTTTTGAAGAAATCAAAATGGAGAAAAATTAAGTAAGCTATAAGCTATGCAAAATTTTGAGACAAGAGATCAGTCGGATTTCGGTTTTTTCCTTGAGTTGAAAATTTCACTGTTTAGCATTCGTCAAAGATAATATTTGAAAATAACCAAATTGAGGTGTTGCTTTGAAATGTTTGCATTTTAGTACCAAAGAAATCCACGTGACGCACTTGCGGTACACCAAGAACTACTGTGTGACTTTATTTCTCTTTCCTTCCATAGCAAATGGCCGAGGACGTGCCCGGTACAAGAATCGGGGTTCTTTTTTTCGTCAGTTACGTGATCGACTTTCTCGGTCGAAAAACCGATCTAAATCCATGGAACCGGGATTAGACCAGTCAATGAGCAGAGAAAATAGCTTAATTCGATCTCAGTCAGCAGATCGAGCGAATCGACTTTTAACAAGCTCTGCTTCTGCAAGTGAGTTTTATCAGTGATGCATGTTCTCATTTACTAAAAAATGTCGTGCATGATGTTTCAGCATAGTGACATTTTTGAAACTTCGGAATGTCAAGTATTTTGTTCTTTCTTGCAAGCCGATTTTTCGCCTAAGTGATTTAGGTGTCCATCCAGTGACTGACGTTTTTGCTATGATTATCGTATATTTTTTCAATTATTGTTTTAATATTATCTATGCTGAATTAGTTTCATAATATTTATGAGAAAAGTATTGGCAAAATTTTACTGTTAGTGATTATTTGAAAAGGCAAAAAACAACAACAAGAAACGAATTATAGCTGTAAATCAGAAAGTTAATTTAAAATCTTTAGAAGAATTATAGCACAAGAGTTAGTACTAAATATGCATTGGAATAGAGCTTTTATTTTGCCTTGTTATGTTTTCTCTTCTTTCTTGAATTTTGTTCACTGTACTTCCATGATTTCTACGATCAATAATCTCTGCTAGCAAAGCTAAATTACTGTAATTAAAAATTTTCTAGGATGGTTTGTCTGTGTTAGATATACAGTCGACTCTCGCTAACGCGAAGTTCACGGGACCACGATTTTTCTTCGATTTACTTATAGTTTGACTTATAGAGGTCATTATAGAGGCCATTCTACATAAAATTCGACTTATAATGGTAATGAGTGAAATAGGTAAGCAAAATGAAAATTCGAGTTACAGAGGTACAAAATCGCTAAGTGTACTCCCTACAGCCACAAAAAAGTTGAGAAGAACTTTCATAGTGTATTATAGACTTGAAACGTCAAGACTTGAATTTCAAATGTCAATAATGCATTTTGTTTGCTAGGAAATATACACTTGAACATTAACCGAATCTGATACAGAAATATGTCAAACAAAATTAATACATATCAAAGTTTACACGTTGCAACCTGCATACTGGGGTTTCGACTAACAGAGGTCCGTTGGAAAAACTTGGATACAGAGGCAAACTTTGACTTTTGGAGGTAAAGTGAAAATTAAATGACGACTTATCTACTGAATTTCGAGTTATAGAGATAATTTTCTGGTCACTTCGACTTACAGAGGAAGAATACAACCTCAAAATTATTTCAAGTTATGCAAGGTTTTTTCTTCGACTTTGACAGATTTTTCTAAAGGGATTGAAGATATGTTGAGATATTGAGGACTTGGAGCTATCGAGGCTCGATTTATTGAGAGTCGGCTGTATTATGTCATGTCCAATTTTCTGTTCGATCATTTTGCCTTTGTATTTGTCAATTTTATCTATTTTTTTCTCGTTAATTTCAGATAAGCCTCTGACTCTTCATTAATTCAGTAACATTGCTTTTAAGAATTAACTCACCTCGTAGCCTTTGGAGGCATATTTTTTAACCTTTGGGACTATTTTTAACAGTCTAACTATCTTGGAATTTTCTATGATGCCTATTGGAGGCACGGGGCATCTGGGAGTGCACAGAGTGCATATAATGAGCATGGGTACCAGGAATTTTTTTCCACTTCAAAACAGCATTAGAGCTACAGATTTGCCATTGAATGAGCCCTAAACCATGTGTCTACAATCATTTGTTCTACACGGTGAGACCAGGAAAAAAAATATATCAAATAATACGAGTTAAGGAACTGCAATTAAGGATTCACACGTGCTAATAGTAACCAAAACTCCAAAAAAGCTTTGATGACACTGTATACATAAAAAATTGGCTTTATGTGGTGAGTTTGAGCACGTAAAATACATTAAATTTAAGTTTACCCACCAAAAGTTAAGAACCTGAGAAAACTTGAGTTATTTTTGAAAAGGTGCAAAACGCCATAGAAAATGCGAATGATCTTGACAAAAGTTACACCATAAAATTCAGCATATCAGAGAACCTTGCCGTAGGGGGTTTCAACCCCCTATCCACAGAAATGCAAAATTTTGCATTTTTGTTTTAAAGAGGAGTGATCAAGGAGTCGGGTTTATTTTTTTGTTTTTTTCCCCAGGGGTGATCGTATCGTACCAATGGTATTAGAAAATCGGTAGAAAAGTTGTTGGAATGGCGATTAAAAGTTCTAGTACCTTTCTTAAATATAAAAAGACAGTGCCATAGCAAAGAGGTGTTTTCTGCAAATTTGTGGAACAAATTGCAATTTTGCTCAAAGAGGGAGAAAATACATTCAACTGAAAATTCCGAGATAACCAATCGATTAAAATCATTAATAAAATTATATATTGAGCTTTTGAGTTTCAGATGCAGTAACGCCACGCGGGGGTAAATTCGCTCCTAAAGATGTAATTAGTCCATACAAGATGGACGATTAAGGTGATCATTTATGTCAAAGCTTCATTTAACTAAGTAGATTCATTAAGGCACGATAGAATTGTTTACAGTGATGTATAATTGCGTATGAAAGAATGCAGGTAGATCTTCAACTGGGTAGGGTACCTGAAGAGTCAGAAAGTGCATATTTATACCCAAATTTTCTAGCTCTGCGTAAGCTAGAAAATTTGAATTATCTCTACTTAATTTGAAAATTTTGAATAGAAAATAGAAAATTATCTCTATTCTCCCTGCCTTCCCGGGAATGTTTTTGGATTTTAGAGGCCTTTTTTGAGGAATATTTGGGGGAATATTTTGGAGGCCTGTAATATGGGTGATTCAGTTCAAAGCTCCCCCTTTGTTGTAGATTTTGTTTTTCCTGTGTAATATTAGAGATTACAAACTGAAACGCAACCGCGCAAATGGCGGAGAGGGGAAACTTTAATTTAAAATTACTGAAATTTAAAAGAAAATGTTTCTCATGTTACTAATCGTTTACACTATCTACTTTCTTTAATGCCTTCTTGTTGCCTGTGGAGCAGTGACCTCCTGGCCCCCTGGCAGCGTTCATAGGAGACACTCCTGTGTAACAAAATACAAGAATCTTTAGAAAAACAAACCTTGGAAACATTCGAATTAATTACTCTGTATATATATTTTTGATGTTTCAGACCCCCCCCCCCCATAAATAAATATTTGGACTGGTATATACATTAAACTTGAATGTGAAATATGATATTTGTGGAAAGTAGAAGTAGCCTCTCTCACATTTAAGAGAGCCTTGGATCAACCAGTTTGTAGTGACACACTGTTAGTGAAGAACGACCGTTCTCGATAGCAACATTAATTAAAAAAATGGAAGTTTTGATTAAAATATATGGAACAGTGAAAAATTTTATTTATGCTGACTCTAAATATTTAGAATATTAGTCTTGAAGTTACTCCTCAAAAGCTATTAGCACATGAAAATTTGAAATTATTTTAGAAATTGGAGTTGAATTCCCCCAAAAAGGGGCGCAGTCTTGATGGAAATAATGCAATGAAATTGAACATGTATGGGAAAACTAAAGCAGCATCAACAACATGTGAAACATCTTTCTTTTTCAGAGAAGGATGGTCACACATGTGAACATCCATTGTCCTTTGTCCTAGATCATTTAAAAAAGCTAATTTGATTGTAATTTTTAAGATCTAGCTCCCCTTTTGGGTAACAAGAGACATCACGCCACAGGAAGAGGCCTTATTCTAGAATTTAGGCCCGCAAAACACTAATTTGAGGATGAACAATGCAAAGATGGTAAAATGACCCTCCATAGTCCTAGACCATTCAAAAAAAGGCTCATTCAATTTGACATTTTAAGATCTAGTGCTCTTCTTGAGAAATAAGAGATTGCGCCACAAGAAAAGGCCACATACTAGGATTAAGGCCCCTAAGCAGTAATTTTGGGGCGAATGCTGTCAAAATACTATCGAGCAAAACTTCTGAGAACAATTAAAAGGGCATTTGTTAGCTCCACTGTCTCAGATGCAATAATGGCGTGCAGCATACCACTCCTCCTTAAAACTAAATGCAGTCCATAAAAATGAAAAGAAGAGGGGGGGGGGGACTGGGAACTAAAATCATACATTTGTCACCTAGTCTCATGTTTTACTCTTGCTTTGTTGTGCTTTACTTAAAAGTATGTTTTCTAGCTAAAAAGAATTCGTTTAATAACTCTCTGAAACAAGGAAATATCATATTTTTTTTTATGTACGTATATTTTGATCAAGACAGTTCCAATATCTGGTTCTCTTAAAATACGGTAGTCCTTTAAAACTCAATTGTGGTGCATACCAAACGTGTAAAATAATAACTTTCTTCGGAGTAATATTTTTCCTTTACTGGGTCACTAAAATCATTTAATCAGACTACACTCTACACTACATAGTAAGAAAAGTGGGGATAAATTGGTGTAATAAAGATTTACTACAAATATTTTTCAGGCAATCTGCTAGTTGTCCCTGGAACCAACGGAATGAAAGAAGCTGACTCTTCTCGCTCTCTGAGTGCCCACTCTAATGCCAGTAATAGCTCACAAAAAACTTTTATTCATGCCAATTCAATGCTTGTCTTGGAAACAGTGGAAACTGGAGTTACTAAGTGAGTAATAGTTTTTTTTTTTGATTGGCTAAGTTTTATTATGTAAACATGCTGTTTGCTGCTACACTGGAGAGTGCTGACAAATTGAACTTCTGTTTTAGGGCACTTCTTCTATTTGAAGTTAAGATGAAAGATGTTCATTTTCAAAGTATAGACTGGCTAAGATAAAATTGTATTAACCGAAATTGCAACTGTTTCTAAATTGGTTCTTTGAACGCTATAGTTTATTTCTTATGGGTTTTATAGGCCACGCAATTATTTATCAGCTCAATATCCCTTTTCGTAAATGTATTAAAATCATTATACAGCAAGCAGTAGTCCTAACAGAAAGTAATTTACAGGGTTTTGCTGGTAAATCAAAATTCTTGATTGCAAAGCAATAAGTAATCCTTTCACAGGCGTCTTAGCTGTCAGACAGTTTGTGGTAACGAACTGTAAGTATGGAGCAACCCGGCTCAATAGTATCCAAAACTCTAAAAAACAGAATTTTGACAACAATAAATACATCAAAAGAATTGGATTTTTATGTGAATTTCAAATATATAAGTTTCATCAAGTTTAGTCTTACTCATCAAAAGTTACGAGTCTAAGAAAATGTGCCTTATTTTCGAAAGAAAGGGAAAACACTCCCTAAAAGGCATAGACTCTTAGTGAAAATAACACCCTCAGATTCAGCGTATCAGAGAACCCTGCTATAGAACTTTCAAGCTCCTATCTGCAAGAATGTGGAATTTGCATTTTTTGCCAGAAGAAAGGTCAAGGATGCGTGTTTATTTGTTTTTGTTTTTTCCCCAGGGGCGATCGTATCGACCCAGTGGTCCTAGGATATCGTGAGAAGGCACATTCGAACGGAAATTAAAATTTCTAGTGCCCGTTTTAAGTGACCAAAGAAACTATAGGGCAACTAGGCCCCCTCCAACGCTCTTTTTTTCCCAAAGTAACCCGGTCAAAATTTTGAGATAGCCATTTTGTTCAACATAGTCGAAAAATCTAATAACTATGTCTTTGAGGATGATTTAATCCCCACAGTCCCCGAGGGTAGGGCTACAAGTTGTGAACTTTGCCCATTTTTTACACATAATATATGTTATTGCGATGTATAAAGAAGTTTTCAGGGGGATATTTATGGTGGGGATGAGGGTCTGGGGGAGGGGTTACGTTGGAGGATCTTTCCACGGAAGATTTTTTCATTGGGGAAGGGAATTTTCCATGAAGGGGGCGCCGGATTTCCCAGCATTATTTAAAAAAAAGGATTTTATTTAGAAAATAAATAAAAACAAGTTTTTCAACTGAAAGTAAGGAGCGACATTAAAACTTAAAACGAAGAGAAATTATTGCGTATATTAGGGGGTTTGCCCCCTCGTCAATACTTCGCTCTTTACGCTAATGTTTTTTTGTACTTTCAAAAGAGCCATTTATTCTAATTGAACGGCCTTTGTGATTCAGGGGTCATTCTTAAAGAATTGGAACAAAATTCGAAGTTTAGCGTAAAAAGAAAGGTATTGACAAGGGGGAAGAGCCCCCCACATATACGTAATAATTTCTGCTCCTTTTAAGTTTTAATAAGTCCTTACTAGTTTTTAAGTCCTTACTTTCAGTTAAAAAACTTGTTTTTTTATTTAATATATTCAAGATTCATCTTTTCGCAATTATTCATTTTCCCCAAATGAGCACGCTGCCTTTGGTCAGGTGTTCCGTGGCTTGAGCGCTTAAGTGATTAAATAAATAAAACAAGTTTTTTTTTCAACTGAAAGTAAGGAAAGACGTTAAAACTTAAAACGAACAGAAATTATTCCGTATATGAAAGGGGCTGTTCCCTCCTCAACGCCGTGCTCTTTACGCTAAAGTTTGACTTTCTCACAACTCTATTTTTTTAAAACAATAAAAAACATGTTTAATTTTAAATAAAAAATTCGAAACTTGTTTAATTTTATTTACGAACGTTTTTATTAGTAATAAATATACGTAACTTACGAATTAACTTACGTAACGAACTTCTATATTCATAGATTTTTCATACGTATATTAAGGTATTCACCCTTAGTCAATACCCTGCTCTTTAAGCTAAAGTTCGAATTTTGTTCCTACTCTTTAAAAATGACCCCTTAATCACAAAGGCCGTTAATTAGAATAAGTAGGTCTTATGAAAGTACTAAAAAATCTTTGGCTTTAAGAGTGAGGTATTGACTAGGGGGTGAACCCAATCATATACATAATATTTTCTGTTCGTCTTAAGTTTTGATGTTGCTCCTTACATTCAGTTGAAAACTTTTTTTTTTTTATTTAATTTCTGATCGTTTTTTTTTAAATAATGCTGGGAAATCCGGCGCCCCCTTCATAGCAATGTCCCTTCCCCCATGAAAATTTCCTTCATGAAAATATCCTCCCATATAACCCCCGTTCCACCCCCCACCCCCCTACTAGAAAAAATCCCCCCTGAAAACGTCTGTATACTTCCCAATAGCCAATACTATATAATAACATTGGGTAAAGTTCATAACTTTGGGAGGTCAGACTTCGGAGGATTAAGTCATCCTAAAGGAAATAGTTATCATATTTTCGACCATGCTGAACAAAATGGCTATCTAAAAATTTTGATCGGGTGACTTTGGGAAAAAATGAGCCTGGGAGGGGGCCTAGTTGTCCTCCATTTTTTGGTCACTGAAAAAGGGCACTAGAACTTTGAATTTCCGTCGCAATGAGCCCTCTCACGATATTGTAGGACCACTGGGTAGATACGATAACCCCTGGGAAAAACAAAACAAAAAAAAAACAAATAAACAAGCATCCTTGATCTTTCTTCTGGCAAAAAATGCAAAATTTCACATTTTTGTAGATAGGTGCTTGAAACCTCTACAGTAGGGTTCTCTGATACGTTGAATTTCATGGTGTGATTTTCATTAAGGTTCTATAGCTTTTAGGGGGTCTCCCCCCTTTTTTCTAAAATCAGCCAAATTTTTCTCAGGTAAATAACTTTTGATGGGTAAGACTAAACTTGATGAAACTTATATATTTGAAATCAGCATTAAAATCTGATTCTTTCGATGTATCTATTGGTATCAAATTTCCGTTTTTTAGAGTTTCGGTTACGATTGAGCTGGGTCGCTCCATGCTTTTCAAACAGTTCGTTACCCCGAACTGTTTGAAAAGAAGAGATTTTTCATTTAGTTCAGTTTTGTACAAGAGACGTTGAATAGACGTCTAGGTCAATAAAAATTGAGTTCCTTTGTATGTACTGTGCATCTTTTACCCTATTTTCTGGCCAGGGCGGTAAAAACATATAAGATTACAATTGGTGTAGCCAGGGAAAGTCGAACTCCTGGCTTCAGTTCTGGCATTTCTCGACAAGGGGGAGGGGTAACTATATTATAGTTTAATGGGGCTTTAACATCAGGCATTGTTTCCAGTCGGTTGGACTCAAGTTGCGTATACCCCTGCTCCGGCCCGACTGCCTAGCGTGGTAGTCAGAGGTAGTTTTAAGTTATACCAAGGTTTGGGAGTATCTTCAATGCTGAGATTTTCCCGACGTTTTTAGGCTACAGGGTTTAGCCTATAACAATCCTTATTTGGACGGTAGACAAATTTACCAAGAGGTATTCCATATCTGGCCAACGCTGATGTCTCGTATGTTTGTTCCAACAATGGAACCAGCGCGTTGGTTTCTAGTGGTCCAAGATAGGAATTATGCAGCCTATAATATGAGTCATCATTTCACAGGTGTCTTAGCTAGAATAAATAAGATTCACCAATTTCACAACCTGTTTTTTTTTACTCCCAATGAGCATGCTGTCTTTGGTTGCGTATCCTACACCATGAGCGTTTAGTTGAAAGAGAGTTTTCGCTTAGCTCAGTTTTGTATGAGATCTGCAGCTTAATAGACTGTGAGTTCCTTTGTATTTATTGTGTATCTTTTACCCTATTTTCTGGTCAGGGTGGTAAAAACTAAAAGACTACAACTGGTGTAGCAAGGGAGAGTCGAGGTTTTAGTTGAAGTATTCCTTGACTGTAGAGATACTAAGGGGCTACAATATCAGAGTTAAAGGGGTTTTGCCTCCATGTAGAACTTCCAATCGGTTATACTCATGTAAAATCCCCCTCCCCCCTTATGCTCCAGCCTGACTACCTAGCGTGGTATTTAGCAGTACTTCTAAGCTATTTAAAGGCGTAGTACTAAATATAGAGAGCCATCTCGATTCCAAGATTTTCTTGATGCTTTTAGGCTGCAGAAGTTAGTCTATAACTACACCTTATGAAAATCTTGTTTGTACCCAACATTGGTGGATTGATTTAATCTAAAAATGTCTTTTTGATTGTAAAATCGTTGAGCTATTTTCTTTACAATATCCTAAGCTTCAACTATGCAAAGAACTAAATTCATTAATCATTCTGCCGTTTTACTCATTTCCACAGTAAATATAATTATTTTGCAAAAACAATAGCCTATCTGGAATATCAGATTTGAGATTAAGAAATCGGCTTAACCTTAGTTTTATTAATTAAAATGAAGCTATTGCCATCTGCACAACTGCGCCAGTAAGAAATTGCGTCAGTAAGAATTGCGCCGTAACAATTGCACCAGCAAGAAACTACTTTATCCTGTAGGTGGAGACTAGAGAATTCTCTAGGTGGCGAGCTTTTTAATGGTCTTTTTGGCCTCATTCAGGCATAAAATTGTGCACAAAAAACATTAGTTGTTGATAGGTAAGAAGCCTGGTGGTGGTTGGTGAGACCGAGTAATTTGACAAATCTCATTCGATTTGTGAAGGTTCATTTGTGCTTCGATCGTCAAGTGTATTGTAACAAAATTAGAGATTTTCCGTAGCAGAATGACGGATGGATCTTGTACGGTTTCTATTAACTTGGTCGATCTGCGGGTAGTACTTTTTAAATCAATGGTTTTGCGTGGGTTCAGAAACTATGGTAGATCAAAAAGTAAACAGACCATCAGAGCAATACGATATCCCTTGTGAGGGATTTTCAACTTTACGAAATCCAACATGATTCTTTGCAGCTCAGCTACTTCAGCTTTGTATTCTTCACTAAGCATCCATTTTTAATTGCACAACACTCAATAAATAGATAACTGTCCCTACACTATGCAGTAAAATGTCAAAATGGCAACTTCCTTTTTCTCCTTTCTTAGATCATAAAACGGCCATTTATCGAGCTTATCAGCCTTCCAGATTTCCTGCAAATTCGGTAAACGAAGTGCATAAATTGATTTTAGAAGTATTAAGTAAATGAAAAAAAAAATATCAAATGAAAGTAAAGGAAATTAAAACTGAAAAGAAACATAAATTATTCCAAGTGCTAGGAGGGGGGGGGGTACCAGTTACTCAAACTCCTCTTTACGGCAAAGTTCGATACTGAAAGCATATATAAGTGCAACAAATGTTGTTAATGGACAATTAACTACATGTATAAGTGTTTTATTTACCAATATCTTTAAAAGAAAGGGACTGAAAATCTTATTGTTTTTAAGAAAATGATAATTAGCAATCCCTTCCATTCTTAGGGGATTGGGAAGAATCTGTTCTATCCCATTTCAGCCGCTATTGTCTCTGAGTATTCGCTTTTAAAGCATTGGGGCAAACAGTAAAACTCTTATGTAAAGAGCGGGAGGGTGAGAAGAATTTTTTTGTTTGATTGCAAGCTAATTTTAAAATCTGCTGAAACACATATTAGATGTTTATTTTATAAGGACAGTGTGTATTTTAACAAAAAAAAAACTATGCCACCCTACAACATTATAGCTTCAAAAACTGGGATGCTCATAAAGAGAGAGAGAGAGAGAGAGAGAGAGAGAGAGAGAGAGAGAGAGAGAGAGAGAGAGAGAGAGAGAGAGAGAGAGAGAGAGAGAGAGAGAGAGAGAGAGAGAGAGAGAGAGAGAGAGAGAGAGAGAGAGAGAGAGAGAGAGAGAGAGAGAGAGAGAGAGAGAGAGAGAGAGAGAGAGAGAGAGAGAGAGAGAGAGAGAGAGAGAGAGAGAGAGAGAGAGAGAGAGAGAGAGAGAGAGAGAGAGAGAGAGAGAGAGAGAGAGAGGAGAGAGAGAGAGAGAGAGAGAGAGAGAGAGAGAGAGAGAGAGAGAGAGAGAGAGAGAGAGAGAGAGAGAGAGAGAGAGAGAGAGAGAGAGAGAGAGAGAGAGAGAGAGAGAGAGAGAGAGAGAGAGAGAGAGAGAGAGAGAGAGAGAGAGAGAGAGAGAGAGAGAGAGAGAGAGAGAGAGAGAGAGAGAGAGAGAGAGAGAGAGAGAGAGAGAGAGAGAGAGAGAGAGAGAGAGAGAGAGAGAGAGAGAGAGAGAGAGAGAGAGAGAGAGAGAGAGAGAGAGAGAGAGAGAGAGAGAGAGAGAGAGAGAGAGAGAGAGAGAGAGAGAGAGAGAGAGAGAGAGAGAGAGAGAGAGAGAGAGAGAGAGAGAGAGAGAGAGAGAGAGAGAGAGAGAGAGAGAGAGAGAGAGAGAGAGAGAGAGAGATCCTTGTCTTAAGCTCTTCGTCCCTCATTCTGAGCTTCTGGTCTTATCACTCAACATAAAATCGTCCAAACCGTGCAGACTCCCTGCGTATGGAATTACTTTCATAGGTTCATTTCGCGTGACGTTTCGAGTTGCCTTTTTAGTATTATTAAATAAAAAAAACAAGTTTTTTAAACTGAAAGTAAGGAGCGACATTAAAACTTAAAACGAACAGAAATTATTCCGTATATGAAAGGGACTGTCCTCTCCTCAACGCCTCGCTCTTTACGCTGAAGTTTTTTATTGTTTTAAAAAATAAAGTTGTGAGACAGAGTCAAACTTTAGCGTAAAGAGCGAGTCGTTGAGGAGAGGACAGTCCCTTTAATATACGGAATAATTTCTATTCGTTTTAAGTTTTAATGTAACTCCTTACTTTCAGTTTAAAAAACTTTTTTTTTTTATTTAATTTTTGAACGTTTTTGAATAAATGCAGGTTTTGATCTTGGCTCACCGTACATGAATAATAAAAAAAAAAAGTTCATATTAATTTACTTTTATTTAGTTAAATGGCTTTCTCGAAACTTGTTTGATTTTATTTACGAACGTTTTTATTAGTAATAAATATACGTATATGAAAGGGACTGTCCCCTCCTCAACGCCTCGCTCTTTACGCTAAAGTTTTTTATTGTTTTAAAAAATAAAGTTGTGAGACAGAGTCAAACTTTAGCGTAAAGAGCGAGGCGTTGAGGAGGGGACAGTCCCTTTCATATACGGAATAATTTCTGGTCGTTTTAATTTTTAATTTAGCTCCTTAATTTCAGTTTAAAAAAACTTTTTTGTTTATTTAATTTTTGAACGTTTTTTAATAAATGCAGGTTTTTATCTTTGCTAACCGTACATGAATAATTAAAACAAAATATTCATATTAATTTACTTTTATTTATTTAAATGGCTTTCTCGAAACTAGTTTAATTTTATTTACGAACGTTTTTATTAGTAATAAATATACGTAACTTACGAATTAACTTACGTAACGAACTTCTATATTCATATATTTTTAATTTGTTTATTAGGGGGTTCGCCCCTAGTCAATACCTTGCTCTTTAAGCGAAAGTTCGAATTTTGTTCCAATTCTTTAAAAATGACCGCTTAATCACAAAGGCCGTTAATTAGAATAAATAGCTCTTATGAAAGTACTAAAAAATCTTTGGCTTAAAGAGCGAGGTATTGACTACGGGGTGAACCCAATAATATATGTAGTATTTTCTGTTCGTTTGAAGTTTCGATGTGGCTGCTATTGCAGTTGAAATACTTGTTTTTTTATATTAAATTTCTGATCTTTTTTTAAATAATGCTGGGAAGTCCGGCGTTCCCTTTATAGCAATGTCCCTTCCCCCATGAAAACTTCCTTCATGGAAAGATTCTCCCACATAACCCCCGACCCACCCCTCTCCCCCACTACCAGGAAAAATCTCCCCTGAAAACGTCTGTATACTTCCAAATAACCAATACTATATGTTAACATTGGGTAAAATTCATAAGTTTCAGCCCTCCCCCGGGAATTTAGGGGGATTAAGTCATCCAAAAGACATACTTATAATATTTTTGAACATTCTGAACAAAATGGCTATCTCAAAATTTTGATCGGGTGACCTTGGGAAAAAAATGAGCGTTGGAGGGGGCCTAGTTACCCTCCAATTTTTTTGGTCACTTAAAAAGGGCAATAGAACTTTCGATTTCCAATCCATTGATCCCTTACATGATTTCCTAGGATAATTGGTTTGATACGATCGCCCCTGGGAAAAAAAAACAAACAAACAAACAAACAAATACCCCCGTACAATAGATACTTCTTCTGGCAAAAAACAAAAAAGACCACATTTTAGTATATGGGAGCTTGAAACAACTGCAGGCGGATTCTCTAATACAATGAAAACGAGTGTTTGATTTCCATTATGGTTGTATAACTGTTAGCGGGTCTTTCGGCCTTGTTTCGAAAATCAGCCAAATTTTCTCAGGTACCTAACTCTTGATAAGTCAATTTAAACTTGATGAAACTTATATATTTGAAATTAGCATTAAAATCTGAGTCTTTTGATGTATCTATTTGTATCAAAATACCGTTTTCTAGAGTTTCGGTTACCATTGAGCCGGGTCGCTCCTTACTTACAGTTCGTTACCACGAACTGTTTGATGACCAAGCTTTACTTCTACAAGTGGAAACAATTTGAATCTACTGATTCAACCGTACACTGATTAAAACCTTTTTGTGTAATTCTTCAAAATTAGATCAAAATCAAAGAAAAATAATATTTAAACTGGCAAATAAAAACTGAAAAACAGAAGCTATATAGATAGGGAAAATACGTATTTGAAAAATATTTTGAGAAAATAAATTGGGCGCTATATTCCTTACCGAGTTTATGAGCCCAAGACAAAATATAGAATTTACAATGCAACTGGTTAAAAATCTCCAGATAGATTGTCTACATTTTATATCGTTAAAATCTCGAGGCAGGAGCAAAATCAGCTAAACCATGATACAAGTACCCTTCTCATAGTTTTTTCTCTATATTTCTGGTCGGCACTCATGTAAATGGTATTTTGTTTTGTAAATTTTTTTTTCGCACATCTGGTTTTAATCTGCCAATTTGCATGATGGCAAGGCCCGAAACTCACTTGGCGTTTTTTACTGACCGGATGTTTTACCACCACCGCCGTACCAGTGGAGGTATATAAGATGGTATTGCAACGTACACACTGGGCGGTAAAATAAACCATCGGTTTATGTAACGCCGACGGTAGCAATGCAGCCACCCGCTGTCACTACATTGGTCATTTTTACCGCTTCCACTGAAACATTGGTCTATTTGACTAAATGCACAGTTACACACTTGTCGTCCAGTCTGCTGACGACCGCTATTGTTTTTGCATTAAGATTAACGGTGTGTTTTATAATGGCTTCTTTTTTTTATCTTTGCTTTTTAAATTAGCTTAGATTTATTTTTTAAGCTTGAATTTTAGAGAAACCAAAATGAAAAGTTACATTTAAAGTAAATGTAGCTAAAAACCAAATCATCTTTCTATCCTCTCCATTGGTTCCATTTTTTCTAAGATTACGAGTCCCATAGGGCTTCCCCCCTTGTGTCCATCTTGAAGGGCCATGCGCGCCGCAAAGTGAAGCAGGCTCTGACTTCCTCTCCCCTTTTATTAATTGGACGAACCCACGATAGTCTATTTCTTCACTTCCTCTTCAATCAACGATGAAATAACATTAATACAAGAAGTTGTTCTTTATTCATGTTATTCGTACCACTATGAATCAAATACAATCTTGTTGCACGGTGTCAGATCTGTGATCGACTGATGTAAATTTAATGTCGGTAGAATGTTTACTGCCCAGTGTAAACGCAATATTGTTTTAAAGCAGCAGCGATAAATAAAATGTTTCGGGCCTAATACTGTTCATGACATGTGGGATTCTTTACTTTCTCTCTTATTTTCAGACATTATTTGATTCCTATGACATTAGCAGAAAAAAAGCGGTCTTGGGGAAGGAAAGGAACGAAACTTCACATATTCAACGACCACATATTCATAGCAAAACATCTACCTGGGTAAGTACTTTTTTTATAGTTTTTTTTTTATATTAACAATAGTTATTGTAACCGTATATTAAGGGTGTCAATAATCGTCTTTTTTTTCAAGTGGAACATCATTTTGTTTCATTAGCTTCTTTCATGATGCTGAATTGCATAAATGACCATATTTTTATACAACAATATTTTGTGTAAACTATGCATACATTTTATATAACCATATAGTCTACATAACCATCTTGGCCATACTATGTTTTTTCATTACTTTTCTTATCTCGTCAAAGGCTGCGTAACTTTACGTACTGTGTAGCTTAATTGAACTACAGTCATTATGTAACCTGTTTTGATTGGTTTTCCTAGTAAAGTTTATAATTCCCATTTTATATCTTATTAACAATAGAAAAAGAAGATGAATTGTCCAGATATGCAGAAGGAGTAGGGAGACAATATTTCTAGATAATCCTTAAGAAGATTCGATACCTTAAACATCATTTCGTGAGCCTCAACGTCGGCTGACTGTCTCAAAGGCAAAGGGTTCTTTAGCGAATTCTCGCAAAGGACTACATATCATTGAAATCTATTGGGAATTTGTGATTTGACAATGATATTTAATTGAAAAGACAATGGAATTGTGTCAGCAAAGTTTTCAATCAAAGCGGGTTGCACCACAGAAAATTCGAAGACCTGTCAAATTAATCAAATGTTATTTCTTTTCAGGTGACTTTTGGCATTTTCCTAGCAAGTATACTAGACCGGTCTTAGGGACAACCCCTTTCCTGAAGTTTAAAAAGAAACATCTGCTCTGTTTGATAAAAAAAAACTAAATTTACGCTTCCTTATGACATAGATTTCTCTAAAACTGAAAATCTCTATCTCCGGCACAAAACAAGAGAAATTACAAGGTTTTTCAAAGATTTCAGAGAAAGTAGATGTCGGTGTCTGCCGTTTATTTGGATTGCTTGTCTAAGCTCTACTAGTTATGGCAAAACTGCCAAATCAATTCAAAATAGTTCGGCCAAACAAAGTAAAAAAGGTTGAAGTGGACGAAATTGGCTGATTTTTTATGGTATCAAATCCCTTTAAGGGACAGTAACCTGAGGCAAAATTATTGAGAAACGAGAAACGCATGAGACTGAAATATCTCTTCTTTTGTTTTTACTTTTATAACTTTAATAAATCAAATAATATTAACATTTGATTACTAAATATCAGTATATGTATAATAAACTGACAATAAACATTCATTTGTATTTTTTTTCAGTAAAGTTCAAATTATGTTCTGGCCTAGGGAAAGCATAGGGGTTTTGAGCCCAACTTATGTTAATTTCTGCTGGTTTTGAGTTTGACTCGGTTATTTTGACTCGACTCGGTAATTTCTGTCTGACTTGGAAATTTCTGTTCGTTTTGTGTTTCATTTATTTATCGATACTGATCTGTGGTAGTTTCACGCTTGGTAGATTATTTGATTTTATTTTTGCTCATTTTTGGTTTAATGGAGTTCTTTACTTTTCTTTGAAAAACTTATTTTGATGGAAAAGTTTTTTTAATTAATTTCTGTTCGTCTTTTCGAACTTTTTAATCGTCTTTTTAATTTCTGTTTTAATTAATTTCTGTTCGACATAGTCTTTTCAGGGAAAAATAAAATAATACTTTAAATTTTTCGTTTTTTAAAACTTTATAGTTTGGCCAGCTATTTGTATGCTGGAGAAAAATTTTTCAGCAAATTTTAACAACATACACCCTTTTAAAAATCTGGACACAAATAATAGTGTTTAATTTAGTTTCATACCTCCTCTAGTTGACCTCAAATGGAAAACTTGATTCCATTCGCAAAAAAATCTATTTACTTTCTTTGATAGCTTGGATTCACTTACGCTATTTTGATTTGGTTAAATTTTAAGAGCAGAAGTAGCCCCAAAAGTTTGAACATAATGCTCTCACTCGCTTTTGGGATACTGCTGAGATGCCTTATTGGGAATAAGCATTAACACAGTGCATTTTGATTGAATCTTATGGCAACATTTAGTTTTTAAACATAAAGGCAAATAGGAGGGGGGCGTGGCTGGGGGATTAGTTTCCCTCCAATCACTTTCGACTATTAAAAAGGACATCAGCCCTTTCTATTTTCAATCGAATGAGCCCTTTTTGAAGTTCCTACGAAAACTGCTCCGATACAAAGTGGCCTGTTCTAAACAACAACAAAAAAATAATACATTATACCCACATCGATCTTTACTATACAAATGTCAAGCCTTCCAATCAGTTTCGACTATTAAAAAGGGCACTAGGCCTTTCGATTTCCTATCGAATGAGCCCTTTTTGAGTTTCTACGACAACACTTTCTATAAACACCTTATATGCCCCCAGGACATAAATTACAACCCTTACCTTAAGGGCTGTGAGGGTGGTTGTCATCCTCTAAGATCTAATTTCCAGAACTTTCAACTACGTTAAACAAAATGGCTATCTCAAAATTTTGATTGGATGTGTCTGGGAAAATGGTGAGCGTGAGAGGGGTGTTAGTCGCTCTCCGATCACTTTCAACTATTAAAAAAGGCACTAGCCCTTTCAATTTCCAATCAAATGAGCCATTTTGAAGTTTCTACGACAACGCTTTCAATAAAAACCATATATGCCCCACGGGCATAACTTAGAGCCCTTGACCTGAGGGCTGGGGGGGGGGGTAATCATCCTCAAAGATCAAATTTCCAGAGCTTTATGCAATGTTGAACAAAATGTCTATCTGAAAATTTTGATTGGATGTGTTTGGGCGAAGGGTGGGCGTGAGAGGGGGGTTAGTTACCCTCCAATCACTTTCAACTATTAAAAAGGGCACTAGCCTTCTAAATTTACAATTGAATGAGCTCCTTTTCAAGTTTCTACGACAACTCTATGTATAAAAACCTTATATGCCCCCAGGGCATAAAGTACAACCTTTGCCCTGGGGGCTCTGGGGGGTGTGTCATCCTTAAATACATAATTTCCAGAACTTTCAATTACGTTGAACAAAATAGCTATCTCTAAACTTTGATTGAATGTGTTTGGGGAAATGGTGGAGATCAAATGAGCCCCTTTTGAAATTTCTACAACAACTTTCTATATAAACCTTATATGCCCCAGGGCATAACTTACAACCCTTGCACTGAGGGCTCTGATGGGGTTATCATCCTAAAAGATCTAATTTCCAAAACTTTCAACTACGTAGAACAAAATGGATATCACAAAATTTTGATTGAATGTGTTTGGGGAGATAGTGGACGTGAGAGGGGGGGGGGGGGGTTAGTTGCCCTTCAATCACTTTCGACTATTAAAATGGCACTAGCCCTTCTAATTTCCAATTGAATGAGCCCTTTTTGAGGTTTCTACAACATCGCTTTCTATAAAAAACTTGTATGCCCCTAGGGCAAAACTTGCGATCCTTGCCCTGAGGGCTGTGGGGGTGGAGGGGTTGTCATCCTTAAAGACCTAATTTCCAAAACTTTCAACTACGTTGAATAAAATGGCTATCTAAAAATTTTGATTGGATGTGTTGAGGGAAAAGTTGGGCGTGACAGGGGGATTAGTTGCCCTCAAATCACTTTCGAGACTATTAAAAGGGCATTAGCCCTTTGAATTTCCAATCAAATGAGTCCTTTTTCAAGTTTCTACGATAAAGATTTCAATAAAAACTTATATGCCCCCAGGGCTTAACTTATAACCCTTGCCCTGAAGACTGTGGGGGAAGTGTTATAATCAAAGGTATAATTTCCTGCGTGGAACAAAAATGGCTAAACTGCGTGGAACAAAATGGCTATCTCAAAATTTTGATTGGATGTTTTTGGGGAAATGGTGGGCGTGAGAGCGGTGTTAATTGCCTTCCAATCACTTTCGACTATTAAAAAGGGCACTAGCCCTTTCAATTTCCAATCGAATGAGCCATTTTTGAAGTTTCTACGAAAACGCGTTCCATAAAAACCTTATGTGCTCCAAGGGCATAACTTACAACCCTTGCCCTAAGGGTTGTGGGAGGTATGTTATCCTCAAAGACCAAATTTCTAGAACTTTTAACTACGTTGAACAAAATGGCTATCTTAAAATTTTAATTAGATGTGTTTGGGAAAAAAGTGGGCGTTAGAGGGGGTTAGTTGCCCTCCAAGCACTTTCGACTATTAAAAAGGGCACTAGCCCTTTGAATTTCCAATCGAACGAGCCTTTTTTGAAGTTTCTACGACAACACTTTCTATAAAAACCTTATATTCCCCCAGGGCATAACTTACAACCCTTGCCCTGAGGGCTGTGGGGGAGTGTCCTCCTCAAAAACATAATTTCAATCTGGAAATCAACTACGCTGAACAAAATTGCTATCTAAAAATTTTTATTGGATGTGTCTGGGGAAAAGGTGGGCGTGAGATTGGGGTTAATTGCGCTCAAATCACTTTCGACTATTAAAAAGGGCACTAGACCTTTAAATTTCCAATCGGATGTGCCCTTTTTTAAGTTTATACGACAAAGATTTCAATAAAACTTATATACCCCCAGGGCATAACTTATAACCCTTGCCCTGAAGACTGTTGGGGGAGTGCCCTGCTCAAAGGTATAATTTCCTGAGCTTTAAACTGCACGGAACAAAAAGGTTATCTCAAAATTTTGATTGGAGGTGCTTAAGAAAATGGTGGGCGAGGAAGGGGTGTTAGTTGCCTTCCAATCACTTTCGACTATTAAAAAGCGCACTAGCCATTTCAGTTGGGGAAAAGGTGGGCGTGAGATTGGGGTTAATTGCGCTCAAATAACTTTCGACTATTAAAAAGGGCACTAGACCTTTGAATTTCCAATCGGATGAGCCCTTTTTTAAGTTTATACGACAAAGATTTCAATAAAACTTATATGCCCCCAGGGGTGTTAGTTGCCTTCCATTTACTTTCGACTATTAAAAAAGGCACAAGTCACTCCGATTTCCAACTGAATGAGCCTTTTCGAAGTTTCTACGACAACTTCTTCGATACGAAGTGCCCTGGTCTAAAGGAAAAAGAATTATTAATACATTGTGCCAACATCTTTTTTATATGCCCCCAGGGCATAACTTAAAACCTTGCCCTGAGGGTTGTGAGGGAGTGACCTCCTCAAACACATATTTTCTATCTGGAAATCAACTACGCTGAACAAAATGGCAATCTTAAAATTTTGATTGGATGTGTTTCGGGAAATGGTGGGCGTTGAAGGGGTGTTAGTTGCCTTTCGATCACTTTTGACTATTAAAAAGGGCACAAGCCACTCTAATTTAAAATTGAATGAGCCCTTTTCGAAGTTTCTACGACAACTTCTTCGATACGAAATGCCCTGGTCTAAAGGAAAAAATAATAAATAATACATTGTGTCAACATCGTTCTTATATGCCCCAGGGCATGGCTTAAAACCCTAGCCGTGAGGGTTGTGGGGGAATGGCCTCGTCAAAAACATATTTTCTATTTTGAAATCAAGTACGCTGAACAAAATGGGTATCTCAAAATTTTGATTGGATGTGTTTGGGGGAATGATGGGCGTAGGGGGGGGGGCTAGTTGCCCTCCAATCGCTTTCGACTATTAAAAAGGGCACAAGCCTACCCAATTTCCAATCAAATGAGCCCTTTTCGTAGTTTTTACGACAACTCCTTCAATGCAAAGCGCCCTGGTCTAAGAGCAAGAAAAAAAAATAATAATACATTGTGCCAACATCGTTCTTTACTTAGGCAGAGCTATTGTGCTATCTATGGTTAAAATTTCTTTGAAATACTGTTTTGCGAGGAAAAAATAATCTTATCCTCTAAAGGTGCTGCAAATATAATAATTACTAATCCACATGGATTTTAATAGAGATGCAATGGCCTTTCATTTGGACATGCAGAACAAGAATGTAGCCCTTCTCTACCAAGTTCTGATGGAGCACAGGCATCTGAGACCATAACTGTGGCTGTTGACCAGATTTTTCTGAATAAATTCAGCCACTCAGCTGGTTATTTTTTACGGTACAAGATATTTGGACCCTCTCCTCCCCCTAATTAAAGAAATCAGACTAGACCAAGACCCCCAAAAAGCAAAGCTGGAAGTTATGCGTTACATTGTGTCATGTTCGATTAAAGTTGAATAGCATCTTCTGGTAGCGAAAATGTATCGGGTCTGAACGCCAAAAGAGGCAAAACGGGGAAATAAGCCTTATTTTTTCTATTGTTTTTGAAATTATACAGACCGTTGTGGTAGATGTCCCAATTATATTAATTTGAATCCCCCCTTATTATTGACAGAGGTAGAATTGCCTCTGGACCCTAAGAAAGCACAATAAAGACCATGAATCTTACATCGCACAATCTTAGATTTAAATACGACAACCCGTACTGGTTTATACAATAATACTTCCAGCCACTTTTTGTTTGAATCCTTTATGATGATGACAATACCATAGACAATACCCCCCCCCCAAAAAAAAGGCCAAAGGAAGTGCGCTACTAGAACACTAGCTCTTACTCTCCAATGAGTTTGATTGAGATTCGATAACTGCTTCTGAAAGGTGTCTGATGGCATGAGATTAGGGTTGCATTCAATCCCATAAAGAGGTTGAATTGACCGCTGACTTCTAAAGGATTAAACTAGCAAGTCAAAACTTGCTTCCGACTACGTTTGGCTGTGACCTGACAAAGTGTTTTTATTATTTCTCTTACAAAATATATTTTAAACCCTCCTTTTTCTCTCTTAAAGATATTGAATGTGTCCTGGTCTCCAAAACTAATGTCTATAACTGTAGCTCATACTCCCTACAAAGTTTAGTTACGTTCTCCCAGCCCCTTCTAATAAATGTCTTGATAACAAGAATTTAGACACTCCTCCCCTTGCATAGATCATATCAGGTATACACTTCCAAATGGCCCTACGGTGACGCTTACTCTGATTTCGAATCATGCTTGGGTGAGATCTAACAGCCTCTTCTGCTAGAAGTGCGCATACCAAGAAATTATAGGTTCCTCCCCTTTCTCCCCAAAAAACTGTCAGATTGGATCAAGATCTCCAACTAACATAGCTAGGACACAGGTAGTTACTTCTCACCAAGTATGGTCAAGATCCTCTACTCTCTGACTCCTTTCCTGATGACAAGAACTGAGAAACTTCAACAAAAGAGAACACGATGTGTCTGAAAACACCATAAGGGAAAATAAGACAGTTTTTACATTCCACCAATTTCGCAAGTTTTTACATTCCACCAATTTTGCTTAATAATCCCTTCTGGTAGATGTGCAAAAGACAAGATTCTAGATTTCCCTCCTTTCACCGAACTACGAGTTGGATCACAGGTTTTTCGCTTAATTTCTGAGCCCAAGCCCTATATGTGTCCGGCATTTCAGAAAACCCAGTCAAAACAAAGAATGTCAATTGAAAAAATTGGCCTAGGGATTTCTAGACTGATGTTTTCATAATTATTTCCTAGAAACCTGGAGTGGTTATAGAATGTTCGATTTTTGGTCTTGAAATAGATAATTTTGCGTATCTTACACGAATCCCTAACAAGTTCCCTAAGAAGTTCACTCTCTGAGCTAAAACATATTAAATTTTAATCTTGAATATTCAAAAAGATTCAAATAAAAACTTTTACAAAAGAAAATTGAAGAGTAAAATTAAGACCTAAAAACGAGCAAAAAAAGATTTATAATAATTCTAGTTAAAAAAAAAAAATTGGAGGGACGCGCAACCTCTCTGCGTCTTCAATCCTACTAACGTAAATGATTACAAGTTTATAATTTAAACAAAGTACTAATGCCTATCTTTTTGCAAAAAAGTTGGTAGAAGGGTTTTGCTTGGACTTGACTCGTCTGCCCACCGAGTCAGGGTTTAGCTCGTTTTTGTACTGACTTAGTGTACGACTTGAATTATTTCTTTCAAAATCTGTAATAGTCAGTTTTCCTAGTTTTTAAATTTAGTGTTTCTTTTAACCTACCTGATGTTAGGGATTCTTTAAGTTTCAATTTGAAGGAGCAACATTTCAGTAAATCAAGTATAATCAATGTTACATGCTTAAGAAAAACCGTTTAAAAATGGAAACTTGTTAACTTTCAAGAGTTTTACATTTTCAAACATAACCTATTTTCGTCTTCTTCTTTGTTACAGAGGAACAGTATGCGATGTTTGCAAAACACCAATATCTAGACGCTTAGGGAAACAAGGCTATGAATGCAGAGATTGTCAGTTGAAATGCCACAAGCCATGCCATGTAAAAACAGAAACGTTGTGTCCTCTCTCAACCGTTCATCATTTAGAACTGTAAGTATATTAACCAATGGTCTAAACTGACCTGAAAATTTTTGCGCATCACCTCTAAAAAATAACCCTAAGCAGTTATAACTAATTTGAACTTTTGTTTTAGTTTTATACGTTTTTGGAGGATGTTTGGGGTAAACGAATTCTACCGTTATCAAAAGCCACTGGTTTTTTTTTCGTATTTTTAGGATGTTTGAAATACGAAATGATCTATATGAATTCAATGGATTATAAAATTTCAGCACCTTAAGTCAAGTGTAATAAATTAGAAGTGCAAGTTTATGTGATCTTATTTTCCTATCTGAGACCCTTAAATTCCAACTTAACGAAGCTAAAACGGTCCAGGAACGAGTTTTTGACAATTCAGCCACCATCCTATCCCAGGAAAAAATGAACCTCCAATAGGCGTTTCTCCAATTCTGACTCTAGGTATTGGATTTACTAGCTTTACACTCAAAACTACTTTCCACTTAAATTGTGATGGTATATTAATAAATTAGTAGGGAATAGTGACAATGGACCCCAGAAGTAAGGCTGCTATAGTAAATAATTTAAAAAACGTTTTCCACAAAACACGTTTGTCATAGAAAAGTAAAGAGCTTCATTAAGCCAAGAATGAGCAAAAATAAAATCAAATAATCTTCCGAGCGTAAAACTACCACAAATTACTATCAATAAATAAATGAAACTCAAAACAAATAGAAATTACAATAAATAGCCAAGTAAAACTCAAAACGAGCAAAAATTGACATGAGTAGGGCTGACAGCCCCCATGACTTCTCAGGAACAGAACACGCGCTTTACTGAAAAAAAAACAAACAAACAAATGACCTTAAATTGTCAGTTTAATTGACATATACTGATATGTATACAATAAAACTTTAGATAATTTTTATTTATGAAAGTAAAAAAGTGAAAACAATTCATATGTATTTTGTTTTCCTATAGCATCTTTTGATTTAATTCAAATTTTCCCTTAATACTGTAAATGGAGTTGTGTGGTAGTAACAGTGGTGGAAGTTGTAGTATTGATATCATGCAAATTGCCTTTTTGATCATCTGCCTTATCATTTCCTGAATTTTTCAGATTAATATACTCAGTTATTCCTGTGTTGTACCCTTTTGACAATCCGGTTACACATTACATGTTTTGATTCAACACTCCCATCAACATTCTCTGAAAGGCTCACCTGAATACCCTTTGTCTTCTTGAAAAATAAAGTTCAAACATACATACCTTTCTCAATAACATATATTATGTGTAACCAATGAAAGAATTGCCTAACTTATAGCACTTGTCCTGAGGACTGTGGGGAGGTTGATATCCCCAATACTGGACCTTTCAATAATGCCGAACAAAATGGCTCTCTTAAAATTTCGATCGGATATGTTTTGGGGAATGATCGACTTGGAAGGGGGACTGACGTTCCTCCATTCACTTTCCAGACCTTTTAACTACGCTGGACAAAATGGCTATCCCTTTGATTTGTTGTGTTTTGGGAATTGATGGCGTGGGGGGGACTTTTTCCCTCCAATAACTTTTGACAAATAAAAAGGGCACTAATTCTTTCAATTTCCAATCGATTGAGCCTTTTTCGAAGTTTCTACGACAACAAACGGCCATCTTAAAATTTTTATCAGATGCATTTCGACAAAATACGAGGTTTGGGTGGGGGAGGGGTATCCACCCTTCGATTACTCTTAATCTTAAAAGCGACACTAGAACTTCTGATTACTAATCAAATGAGGCCCCTCCGAAGTTTATACGATCACCCTTTCTATAAAAACCTTATATATCCCAGGGCATACCTTACAATCCTTGCCTTAGGGCTTTTGGGGGAGGGGGGTTGTCATCCTCAAAGAGAGAATTCCTGGACCTTTAAGTTAATTTGAACAAAATGGTTATCTCAAAATTTTTATTGAATGTGTTTGGGGAATTCTGGGTGTGGGAGGGGAGTTAGTTGCCCTCCGATCACTTTCGACATCTCAAAATTTCTCAGATCAAGATTCAAATTTTTCTCAGATTCAAAAATCAGATGCATTTGGGGAAAAGACGAGGTGTGGGGGTGACGGTGTTCACCCTCCAATCACTCTGAATCTTAAAACGAGCACTAGAACTTCTTACTAACAATCCAAAGAGCCCCTTCCGAAGTTTATACGATCACTCTTTCCATATATACCTTATACGTCCCCAGGGCATAACTTACAACCCTTGCCCTGAGGGCTCTGGGAGGGTTGTCATCCTCAAAGACATAATTTCCAGATCTTTCATTTATGTTGAATGAAATGGCTATCTCAAAATTTTGGTTGGAGGTGCTTAAAAAAATGGTGGGCGTGGGAGGGGGGTTAGTTGCCCTCCAATCACTTTCGACTATTAAAAAGTGCACTAGCCCTTTCAATTTCCAATAGAATGAGCCCTTTTTGGAGTTTATACGACAACTCCTTGGATACAAAGTGCCCTGGTCTACCCCCCCCCCCCCCCTCCCAAAAAAAGATAAACAACACAAATATATACATTGTGCCCACATCACTCTTTACTTAGGCAGCGCTTTTGCGCAGTCTATGAAAAGACCCCCAGGTGTTCATAGTGTGGTAAATTAGTTTTTTCAGTATGGTGGTTGTGAAACTAGAGATAAGTTACTGGAGATAATGAATAACATTTTTGAAAAGGGGAAATACCTACTGATTTTATTAAAACTCTAATTAAACCCCTCTACAAGAAAGGTAAGAGTGAGAGTCGTAATTATAGAGGTATTAGCCTGGTTTCTATTTAAAGTAAATTACTGAGTATGGTGATATTTTTTAGAATTCAAGATGCTGTAGATAATGTTTTAAGAGAAGAACAGTGAGGTTTTAGAAGAACTTGGCGAAATTTTCACTGTTAGATTAATGATTGAGAAGTGCCTGAGTCATCAAACACCTTTACCAGTCAGTTTCATAGATTATGAGCAAGCGTTTGATTCAGCTGATAGAAGAGCTTTAGTGAAGGTCCTATCCTTTTATGGTAAACCAAATAAATCCATTAAATTGGTTAGTTATATGTATGAAAATAACACTGCTGCGGTTAAGATAGGAAATGAGGTGTAAAATCAGAAGTTATACGGATCGTTTTGATTGACTTTGTCCGAGGGAGTACTGCAAAGGCAATGGTTGAACACGAAATCAGATGGAGAATTAAAACTGTCCAAGGCTTAGATTATACTGACGATTTAAGCATCCTAGATAAGATTGTTAGCAAAATGAATGAAGTTTTAGAAGTTTTGCGGTTCAGTATGCAAGGATAGGTTAGAAAATTGATGTTAAGGAGACTAAGTTGCTAAGACTCAGAATAAGTGAAGGTGAAAAGGTTCAGTCAACTGCCTATGGCCAAATGAAAAGCAGCTCGTCCCCGAATGAGGTGGGAGTATGTCGTAAGGAAAGATTTAAGGGTAATAGGAACTTTCTGAAAGAGTATAAAGAGGGAGGCTTTGAATAGATTGGGAATTGGGATGGAGAAGAAGCATACTTAGCTGTATTGGCCTTAAACGGCTTGGCACTGGAGTGAGTTGTTAGCAGTTGCAGTAGCATAGTAAAATATAGTACTTAAGGAAGATAGACAAGATTTACAGAGCAATTTAGGTAATAGGAAATTTAAGAATCAGAGCGTCGAAACCGGTCGAATTTAATCGTTTCTTCGGTAATCGAGTCAAGCCTCTTTGGATCTAAGGTAGCTTACTAATTTCGGTACCAAAGAAATTTGAAGCTAACCAAAATCAGAAATGGTGGTTCCAGGTTTCGGTGCTCAGGAAAATCCGTAACGTAATTTAGATAACATGATATTGCTTACGATGATACTGGTGAGATAAATACTTTCAAAACCATTTGCTAAGAAAACATTTGCCAGCAACGTAAATGGAGGAAAATCAGGAGCGACTATTGTTAATTTACTAATCCCAGAAAGACATTGCAGAAAAAACTCCCAGAGACCTACTCCTCAAAATAGTCATACCAATTGGAGGGGGGGGGCTCACTATTGGACCCCCTAGATTTTGAAACATATTTTATATTTACCTTCTTTTTTTAATTTAAAAAGCCCCCATCCCTGACACTGAAAAATACCTTTTTGTATGCTCACTAAAAAAAAAAAAAAAATCCTTTTCCCGACTTCTATTTCGGGAATTGATGCCACTGCTCGGAACCAAATTAAAAAAAACATCAGAACTGAATTACTGTATTTTCTAGGGCACCGGAATCAGCAAACAATTGCCCCGATTTTAGATCCCAAAGAGCACCGACTCGGGTACCGGAGATCCGATTTTGATAAGGACCCGTCAAACCTATATAGTGTGTGTTTTTCCTGTACAAAGAAACCCTTTCTCTTATATAGGCTAGGAATACTAGTGGTATCTCTTTGATAATCCTTATTTTTATTTATCTTTTTATTTTGCGTTTGATTCCCCTCCCTAGATCATATTTATATTCACATTAAATCTCGAGACTTTCCCATACACTTTCTTATATTTAACCATTGAATTTGCGTTTGATTCCCCTCCCTTCTAAATAAAATTCAACGTTGGTGCCTGACTAAACCTAATAAAGTAACATCGATTAAAAATTGAGGTGTAATTTTAATCTCAAAAGACTTGTTCGCATAGAATAGTTTTTTTTTAACTTAATCCTTTTATATAATTTTTTTTTTCAGGGAATACATTCAGGATGCGCCACCGCCGAAAAAGGCATGATCATTTGAATACGTGCAAGGTGTACCAAATAAGTATATTTTAATTGAAGAGACTTGATGCTTAATCAACTCAAAAAAGAAGAACAAATATTTACTATGAGAAGCCGTGATTTCTTTGTGCCTTTTATCAGTTGGTTCCACAGAAAATACGAAGTCTAGTCAATTTCTTTTTTTCTTTTACTCTATGTTGAATTGGAAAAATTTTGAATTCTAAAAGTGAATGAAAGTGATTATTACCTGTTTATGTGAAAGTTATAGATTCTATTTTAATCTTTCTTAAATATGTCTTACATTGAATCCATTATTGTAACTAGAAACATGCGACGTATCCTATTAAAATCAATAATTTTGGTTTATCTTTAAAACATTTTCAGAGCTTTCTTTTTCAACAAACTCGGTCATCTGCGATCAGAACACATAACATACGAATAATTTTTGTAATCATAGCCCTTTGAAGCTACTAGGTTAAGGAGCTATAGAAAGTTACTCTTGTCTTTTCGAGTACTTTGTTTCCTAGATGAGTCTGGCTTTAAGTGGCTAATTAGCAAATTCTACAAAGATGTCGCGTAATGTCTTAGCATAAAAGAAAAAGTTAATAGGACAAAAATATATTTAATGAATAGCTGATGCCAGGGGTGAGACAACTAATTCCAAGAGGGAATGATATTAGGCTTACGAAAATTATATTTATCTGATAATTAGGGCCAGAAGATCGAACTCCTTCCCCCTAAGATAAAAGCCCATTACCGCGTCAAATTGGTCAGAACCTTAAAGCGCATAAAACACTAAGTTCAAATTCTCCACTGAGCTTCCAGTCTTTCTCCTCTAGCCAATGTCCACTGCAGTTATGAAACAATTTGACAGCAGGCTCCACTGCCGTACCATTAGTTTGGCCCAGGATCCATTGCCATCCAGCGTGTCTGTAGAGCGATTTGAGTCAATTACTGTATACCCATCTCAACCAGGTTTAGAATTTTAAAGAAGTAAATCCATAGACTGGTGGAAAACAATCATGCTGATACGGCGATGAGTTTTTGGGCCCAGCCTGAAAGGAATTCATTGATTCACCAGCCCACCAGCAAAATAGAAAACCATAAAGGGACAACAATTTTATGGGTTCCGGGTCATCGCTTATTAGAAAATAGCAGCACGATTGAATTAAGGATTTTCTTGCTCTCTCGAATTTCATTTGAGAGAAGCGAAAATAGAGTTCTGGCATATGGGACGATACCAGGCGTCAAAAGAGACTGGCTGAGCTAGTGTGTGTGTGTGTGTGTGGGTTTGTGTGTGTGTGTGTGTGTCTGTGTGTATGTGTGTATGTGTGTAATTGTGTATGTATGTATTTGTGTATTTGTGTAATTTTGTATGTGTTTAATTGTGTATGTGTGTAATTGTGTATGTATATATGTGTGTATGTGTATATTTTTGTATGTGTGTAATTATGTATGTGTGTAATTGTGTATGTGTGTATGTTTATGTATGTAATTGTGTATGTGTCTATGTGTGTAATTGTGCATGTCTCTAATTGTGTATGTTTTTAATTGTGTATGGGTGTATACACATGTGTGTATGTGCGTAATTGTGCATGTGTGTATATGTGTAATTGTCTACTTGTGAATGTGTGTATATGGGTAATTGTATACTTGTGAATGTGTGTAATTGTGTATGTTTGTATGTGTATGTATGTATGTATTTGTGTGTACCTGTTTATGTGTATGTGTGTAATTGTGTATATGTCTATGTGTGTAATTGTGTATAGGTGTATGTGTGTAATTCTATATGTGTGTAATTGTGTATGTGTGTATGTGTGTAGTTGTGTATCTGTCTATGTGTGTATGTGTGTAATCATGTATGTATGTAATTGTGTATGTGTGTAATTGTGTATGTGTGCAATTGTGTATTGGTGTACGTGTGTAATTGTGTATGTGTGTGTAGTTGTGCATGTGTGTGTATGTGTGTAATTGTTTATTTGTGTATCTGTGTATGTGTGTCATTGTGTATGTTTGTATGTGTGTATTGGTGTAATTATGTATGTGTGTAATTGTGTATGTGTGTCTGTGTGCATGTGTGTAATTATGTATGCGTGTAAATGTGTATGTGAATGTGTGTTTGTGCATATGTGTATATCTGTGTAATTGTGCATGTGTGTATGTATATGTGTGTGTCTCCTTGTGTATATGTGTATGTGTGTATGAAAACAGGGCTGTCTCCATGAAAAGATCAAACCGCAGCTCTTAATGGGACTTTTCACTCTAAATTCCCATTTTTTTGCAAGAAATTTACAGAAAATACTATGTAAAACACGTTTCTATGATTCAAATATGTTCCATGTAATGAGAGAGGCCTAGTCGTGGTTAAAAGGGTTGTCTCCATGAAACGTTCAAAAAGATAACTCTTAATGGGAATTTTCACTCTGAATTCTGATTTTTTAAAAGAAATTTATAGAAAGCACTATGTAAGACACGTTTCATGATTTAAATATGTTCCACGCATTCAGGGAAACCTAGTCCTGGTTAAAAAAGGGTTGTCTCAGTGAAAAGTTCAAAGGGTAGCTCTTATTAGGGCTTTTCACTCTGAATTTCGATTTTTTACAATAAAATTTATAGAAAACACTATGTAAGACACTTTTCTATGATTCAAATATGTGCCATGCAATCAGAGAGGCCTAGTCCTTGATAGGAAAGGGTCTCCCCAAAAATTTCAAAACGGTGCCACGGATCAGCCATATAATGCAATTGTTGCGTAAACTGCCTTGGAGTATCACGAGAGAATGGCTTGCGAAAACAAATCATTGGAGTTAAAGCATCATTTTTATCAATGCATCAATTCAATAAAGCATCAATTTTATTGTTTTTATCAATTTTTATCAATGTCTGAAAATGCCTTAGGAACAATAATAGGTGCCAGAGGGGCATAGGCCAGCCACATAATGCCAGAGGCCGGAAATTGCTGTACCGTGAATAATATGTGATATATTTAAAATACAAAAAGATAAAATTCTTTCCTTCTAAGGATGCTTCCGATATAAATGCTTTGCAGCATCCCAGACATTTTGTTTTACAAGTTTGAAGTGTGGAAAAACTACCGGTCGAATTACGGCACTAATCAAGGAAGACGATTTTGAATTTCGCGAAAATACTTGGCAATAAAAAATCCCAAGATAAAAAGTTCACAGGAAGTTCTAAGTTATCATAGGAATATGAATGTCTAATCATCAGAATATTGAAAATATATTATTGGGCAATCTGTTAGCATAATGAGTTTAGTTTGTAAACATAATGACAAAGTAGCGGGCCCTCCACAGGAGTTGGGCCAATCGTGAAATAGCTCTTAGTGCGCAGAATCAAGACAAGTGTTTTATAGTGTTAGAAAAGTGTTTTTCACGGCATTATGATGACAGAAATTATGTTTCTACCATTCTGCGAACAACTATGAAATTATTATTCTGACTGAAGTGAAGCCTTGCTCATATACACGCATTGTTGTACACCTGCAATGTAAGTCTCAATAAAACCATTACTTTCCTATTTGTGTTATTTTATTTATATGCCTGTATATCACCGCAAAGTAGATAACTAGTTCAATTGTCTCCATTGGAAACGCTTTTAAGGGATCTGATAATCCTAGGAAGTTTGATTACACTACTGGATTGACGGCTACCCAGCCTAATTAATCACCTCACAAGGCAATTCAAACCTAGTACTTTAATCCATTTTTTATTTTCTTCCATAGGAAGTGGTGCGGTCACCCATTTATCTTACTCCCCATTACAAGTGGTGTAATCTTTAGCGGCACAAGGTAATCATAGCGGCACAAGTTTAAAATAGTAACGGCGTGGTAAAACCTAAGCAGCACAAGCGGAGCAATTCTATAACGGCGCAGTTGGCGCGATCCTTAATAATACAGCTTAAATTATTAATGGCACAAGTGACACGGTCATAAGGGGTACAGGGCTAACAACCATTGAAACTCACGAACCAATAAAATTCCCCCGGCTGAACTGGCGCGGTCGAAAAACTTGGAGGAAAACATGCGAACTAGTTATGCTACAAACTTCTCAATTTAAATTTGAATCATTGGAAAGATACAGACATATAAGGAAAGTGTATAGGCCTATAACCGCTAAGCTATAATAGGAAACTCTTTTAGAATATCTCATAGGAGATAGCAGTCTCCCCCAGATAGGTTAAGCGAAAAAATAAAATCATATTGAGCTATTCAATCGCAAAAATACCGGAATATTTAAGCGCGCCATTAATTGTACAGAAGTTAGTCACAAAAAAAATTGAAATAACAAAATACAGCCCGCAATATGATGGGAAATCAAATATTAATAAGTTTCATATCAAGTTAGCCCATATTGCTGAATTAACCAAAGCTCAGAATAAAATATTAGTTGGTTTACTTCTCCTGATATTAACAGGGCAGGCCTTAAGCTTCCTAAAGCAAATTGAAAATAATGTAGGATATGATGACAATTTGCCGTTCAATACATTAGACAAATTGTTAACGGCACTCAAAGATTGATCTATCAAAACATTTTCGGCCAAAAAACTGAAACACGGAACTTCTATCTTTAACCATTCACAGAATGCGAAAAGAAAATTACGTAATATACGAATTTTAATAGAAGCGAAATTTAGAAAAGATTCAGGAGACTTCTATGAAAATATTATATTACGCGTCTTTTCGCAAGGGCTTCCCCCATAATCATATAGAATGGTAATATACAAAAATATTCAGACATTGGATCTTGCAGTTCAGGAGGTGGGACGAACGATCGAAATTGATAAGACTGTGGCAAATCACAGTAAAACAAAAATAAATAGCCTAGGCGAATCGACCGCAAGACTAGCAGAAGGTCAGGTTTCTCCAAATTTCTTTTCAAGGGATAATTCCCCAGTGCCACAAAGAAATAGAACGAAAGAACCCACTAGGCAGAAAACAGTAAGTTTTCAGCCCATTAAACCAATCAATTATGGAAATAGTTCCACAATTGTAAGATGCTATAACTGTAATCGACCTGGGCATATCGCGAGAGAGTGCCGCTTTAGGATTAGAGACATAACGGCACCAGAGAACACCGTCGGTAATACACAAAATTACGGCAACCATTTGTTTGGGAGAACAATTTTTAGCGCCATTGGTGCACAAGGCTATAGCCAGGGAAGATTGCACCAATCAGTACCTCACAATGCGTACCAACCGAATTTGCATAACCTTCCCCCAATAGACAAAATAATTATCGATTCGAAAACCCAAATACTCGTCAAACCCAATAAGGTGCAAGAATGGTATATAGAAATCCCAAAAATTTGCCGACGGGAAATGCAAATTTTTCAAGCCGACGGCATTTGCAGTAGACGCCAGCACCTGGCACTGTCGCAAGAAATCCAAATTACCGTAATAACACATGGCAAAATTGACAAACAAATGTACGTCAATTAGCTAGAGATTCCATGGGGATATCTGAGTCCCTATTGCAGACACCGACGTATTAAATAAATCCTCAGGGAAACGTCTCAGGCTCCTCAGGAGAAAAAATTGGACACAGAAGGAGCACAGAATATTTTACGGATTCAACCCAATAGTATTACCATCTTTTTGTAATAGCAATAAGAAAATATCTATATTTAATTATTATGGTATGCTGAATACTTACTATAAGGAAGTAAATGACTCTGGTGCCTCTGTTAGTATAATAAACTCATGCTTATTTAATGCTACCTCCGCATATTAGATAACAGAGGAATTTTAATAATCGCAACTTAACTAGTGTAACAAGGCATAGGTTGGACCCAAAAGGTTCAATTCGCCTAGACGTAAAAAGAGGTAAACAAAATTTCCGACAAACTTTATAATATGCAAAAAATTACCGTATGAAGCCATCATCGGCGCAAATTTTTTAAGGTCTAATAGAGTATTATTATACGTAGCAAACGAAAGGCTTGTGTACCCGGCAAATACCCCTTCCCCTACCTTAAGAAATTGTAACAGACGTTACGAAGAGAATGTAACAGTAAGTAAAATTTCTGGCGGTGTAATGTCGCATTCTTTTGAACCTCATATCTTGCTTCAAAGAGGACATGGCATAATAAGAAATTCGTTTAATTATTCTGAGAGACATTGCAGAAATGAAGTAAATTTAAATAATAAGTGGATTGAATCTACAAAAATAAAAATAGGAGATATGCGACGATATAGGTCGAACGAAATCAATGAAAGAGTGGAATTATAGAAAAAAGTAATGAACCCCAATGTGGTTCAGGCGCAGCCAATGTTATTAGCGGATAGCGCCAGTCTAAATTTAATAAACAGTGAAAATAAAGAAAAATATTATGGATTCGCAAAACGGAAAACAAAAGTCTCTCCCAAAACGATGCAAAGAATTCAAATATCACAGATGACTCAACCAGTGGATAGCAAATCCGAAATATGGTTCGCGATCCCGTCGAATGAAATTCCTGAAAATCTGTTATGCGAGGAATAGATTATATCTTACGACGAAGGAGAAGGTTTTATTTGGGTAACTAATAACCACGAAAATGATACAACCACAATAAAAAAGGGAACATGTCTAGTTCAAATCCAAGTTATCTCGGAGAATGATTTAGATAGATGGGAGAACTCCAAAAGAAACCTAGTTAACGGCATTAAAACCTCCATTAACAAATATCCTCTAACTAAATCGCAATTTTTAAACAAATTTAATATGGATTATATTACGGACTTTGAACTTAAGAAAAAATTATGCGAACTATTATGGAGTTTTAAAGATGTATTTTCCGTATCCGAAGATGACATCGGACTGATACCGTTTTATGAATATTCAATTCTAACAACCGGTAATCCTGTCACGAAACAGCCATATCGTTTACTGTAGGAGCACAGGGTGGTTAAAAAATTAAATTTGTGAATTATAAAAAAATAAATGGGTATGCCCGAATATAAGTCAGTGTTCTGCGCCATTGGGCTTAGTTCAAAAACCAAATAGTGACTTGAGACTTGTAGCATATAATATAGCCTTGAAATAACAAGTAGTTAGTGATAAATTTCCTTTACCAAAAATAGATGAAATCCTTGACTCTATCTCGAGCAAAAACAAAATTTTTACTTCTTTTGATCTTACCCAAGGTTACCACCAAGTGAAAATAGCCGAAAAAGGTGTCCATAAAACTGCATTTTCTACAACTGAACGCGGTTCCTATTAATACATAAGAGTACCTTTTGAACTTGAGACAAGTTCAAGCGCGCTATGTACACCCTTATTGCATCTATTAAGATGACTAAATAATATTATTAATTTTTTTGATGATTTCATATGTGTAGGAGAAAACGCTGAAAAACTCTTATCAACATTAGCTAAAGTGTTCAGGAAATTCAGAGAGGGTAATTTAAAATGCCAGTCTGACAAAGTAAATCTATTCCAACCTAAAATTAAATTTTTGGGAGTAGTGGTGACGCAAGGAGAGATATCCCCAGACCCAGACAAAATAAAATGTGTTGAAAACCTCAAACCCCCTAGAACTATGAAAGAATTAAGAGGAATTCTAGGTCTTACTCGCTACTTTAGAAAATTTGTGCGCAATTTCGCCCAAATTGCGAAACCCCTCACGGAGTTAACTAAAAGGAACTCCAAAGATGTTAACTGGTCCCAGGAAGCTCAAACTTCCCTAGACCGTCTCAAAAAGAAACTCACTTCGGAACCAATATTATCACTGCCTGATTTTGAAAACGGACTATTCGTGGTCACAACCGATGCTAGTTCGAAAGGCATTGGTGCTATTCTTTCGCAAATGATTCCCATAGGAAACCCTGATCCTTTACAAGGACCGTCTAATAAAAAAAAACAGAAAAAGTCATATGCTATTTGAGCAGAACTTTATCAAAATGTGAAAGTAATTATTCCGCCACAAATCTGGAATTATTATCTATAATCCACCATTTGGATAAATTTAGACATTATTTAATTGATAGAAAATTTATACTACGTTCAGACCATAAAAGCTTGCAACGCTTGCACAATTTTAAAAACCCCACGGAAATTCTAGCTAGATGGATTATGAAAATCCAAGATCTAGATTATGAATTTGAATATTTAAAAGGCACAAAAAAAGTAGCTTGCGATTTCTTGAGTAGATTCCCAGAAAATATACCGTCGGAGATGAAAAGCAGCAAGTTTTTATTTTCTGAAACCGAGAAACCGAGGACGCCGTCAGAAACCGAGGAAAACGAAATTAACGCTATCAAAAACTAAGATTAAACTTAAATGTAAGAAAAACAAAGTCAAAGACACAGTAAAAGAAAATAAGGATAACTATTGTCCCTTGTCTTTGGAAAATATAAAAAGAAATCAAGAAAAGGACAAAATGTGTTTAGCCGTTGTTAATTGTTTTGTAAATGTTGATGTTCTACCAGATAAATTCGCAACTCTTTGAAAACATAAAGAAAATTTTCTCTATGATCTTGATGAAGAAATACTATGCAAAATTGTGACTGCTGAGGCAAACAGAAACCAAACTTCAATAATACCTGTATTACCCCAAAACTTAAATACCTGCCTTTGAATGTTTTCATTCAGATATAGGTGGACATTTAGGAATAACGAAAACCTTCCATAAATTAAAACAGTATTTTTATGTGCCGTCGGCATTAACAATACTTAAAGAATTTGTGAGTACATGCGAAGCGTGTAACTTAAGAAAAAAACCCAAGCCTATCCTAACCCCCCAATGGGAAGAGTCCCGGTAGCGAGATTCCTCTTCGATAATGTCTCATTTGATTTATATGGAACCAGTGGAGGCTTACCTGTTTCTAACAGGGGCCATACTTGTATTCTTTCTGTTATAGATCACTTTTCTGGATTTACTTTTGCTAATGCATTGAAGAATCAAGGTGAGTACGCCACGAGTAAGGCGTTAGCGAAATTATTTTTAAAATTTGGCATTCCAAATAAGGTTATAAGCGATAACGGAAGTAAATTTGTTCCAGAAGTACGCAGGATTCAATGAGCTTTCTCAGCAGTAAGAAATTGGTAACAACCCCTTACCATTCCCAAGCCAATTTTAAAATTTAAAGTAGGCATAAAATGTCTTCAAATTCCCTAAGCATTTATACAAAAGACAACAGGAACGACTGGGATCATTTCTTACCTTATTTAACCAACATGATCAATACTGCTTATTCAAAAACAACCAAAGAAAACCTTTTTTATTTGTTATTTGGTCGCGACTTCAGAATACCGTATGATGATATTGTTGACTCCCGTCAATATTATAATAACTCGGAGGATTACAAACAAGAATAGATAACAAGAATTCATAGATAGGATGAGGAAAACTTATAAAATAGTAAAACAAGAGTTGGGAAAATGTAAAATAAGTCAAGAGCTAAGAAACCTACCCAAAATCAAGGGGAACATAGATTTTAAGATAGGAGATTGCGTCTACCTAAAGAACTAGGCAAAGACGGAAGGCAAAAAACTTTCAAATAAATACTCTGGACCGTATAGAATAGTCAAACAGTATGATAACGATTTTATTTTTAAAATGGTTAACCCCGACAATGGAAGAACTTACAAAGCACATGTTAGAGGAATAAAAAGAGCCAAATTCCCGGAAAGATGGGTATCAAGTCCCTCGTCTACCGATTTGTCAGACGCAGAAGACGAGCCCCCCAAATCAAGATTGGCAGAACTAAAACCCTTTAATTTCAAACAAGACTATTTTGAGAATGAGAGTGATGAGGAAAACTTTGAAGAATTTTTAGCTATGAAAAATCTAGTTATTACCAAAAGAAAATCCCTAGTACAAGCGAGAATAAAACCGCCAAAAGGTCCAGAAAGCTCATCATCAGAGAGCGCAGGAGAATTAGATAACAAGATATCTCCGAAAAACTAATTTTTCCCCGATAGAATTTTGACCCCTTGTCCCCCCAAAAGATTTCCAGACGATATGGTTCCCCCAGCAACCCCAATAGAGAGACCCCGGTCATTGAAGGAGGAATTGAACAGAGCTGTAGAAACTCCGGGTAGTATCATAATGAAAACTCCTCCCAAAGATTCAATTAAAACAAATCTGCGAGAAGCTATGGATTTAATAAAGTTTCCCAAAAAACGAGGCAAAGTAAATTGCCTTGGAATCAAACTCCCAAAGATGACCAGCAAGGACAATATCATGATATAACTGTGTCCATGGTCAAGCCTAAACAATGGACTTCATGGAGGGAAACACTAGTGCAAAAAATGCCCTATCCCCCTGAAAACATGGCATTTAAACAGTGGAGGAGCCCCGCAAAAAATTTGATTCCTCTCAGAGCTCTCAAGAGTCTTTCAAGTCTCCCGAATTAAAAACTCAAAGGTAGGACGTAGAGAATAAACCTTCTATTTCCAGAGGAGTAGAAATTTACGAAGGAAGGGCAGGTGATACCTCAAAAACACACATTGCCACTTCTAAAAGTTTTAATGCAGAATCATGGGAAACCAGTTCCGAAGAGTCTGACGACGAATCAGACCATATGGTAGTTAAAGAAATAGGGAAATCAAAACCGACTTTAGCGGCCGTGCACGCAAAAGAAACAAAATTAAAAGGTCAAGAATTTTTGAAAAAAAAAACAATAAAAAAGTGTGATCTTATATCGCTAGCAAAACTTAAAGAGAAAAAACCGCAAGAAAGAGAAGAAAAAGTAACGACACAGTCAGGTAGAACGGTTAAGAAACCTGACAGATGGAGATATTCCTAATCAATGTAAAGTCAAATGTTCTTGTCGTAGGGAAGTAAATAACATAGTAAATAAACGAATATTGCAAAAATAGGTAAAATTAATAATAAATTAGTTTTAGAAAGAAACAAAAGATGAGGCTTAAGAATATCATCATAAACCTCGTTGTTCACGCAGTAGCCCAAGATATTGTTAAACATGGAGTAATATTTAAGCATGAAAATTCACTCCTAGCTAGCCAAAATGCATGGAAAATTTTTATGAAATTGGACCCAACACCCTTCGAAACCGTGTTTCAACAAGTAACGAGACTAGAGAAAAACACGAATGAACTCAAAGAATCGATATTTCAATTCCTAAGGTCAGATAAAGGATTACAAACCAGAAAAATAATACATAATAAAGATAATAAAGAATTTTCAATTCCAGTTATTCCCAAACAAAAATCAAAATTCGTAATAGATGACTTTGATAAGAAAAATGGCAGAAATTGACGTGGCACTTGGAACAAGCACCAAGGAAGACAGAAGGAAAATATCATGAATATGCAAATCCCATAGAAGGAAATGAAAAAGATATCACAACAACCACACCTACGTATGAGACCCCAACCAAAGATAGACAATCTTCAATATTGGAAACCACGGCAAACACAGTGCCAGAATTGATCGCACTTAGCAAAGAATCACCTGGAAATTTAACTATATTATTTCATCTAAAACCCACGACATTTACAGAATGGAGTTGGTCAACAGGGCCCACGTTTACGCCCACCCACCCTATTGGCAAATTCCTTATAAACGCAAGGGCAAGAATCCCGGTAAGACATACCGAAATACAAACAATAAAAGTACAAGGGCTTAAGCCAGTGTACCGTGAGTAAAATGCGATATATTTAAAATACAAAAATATAGTTCCTTCTTTCTAAAGATAATTCTGACTTCCTCTAATTAAGTTTAAATCTCGTTTCAAAAAAGAAAAGTCCTTAATCAGCAAAGAGAAAAATTGCAGTTTAGCCTCAGACAAAGAAAGGCGCTATCCAGCTTTGGTTTTCGCTAAGATAGTGGGCAATAAAAAAGATGCTACACACACAATGTTTCTCAGGAAGTTTAAATTATAAGAGCCGTGTGAACGTTTGGATCATCAGAAGTATTTAAGACAGATTTTTTGAATGGACAATATGGCCTGCCTCAGGACTTAGGCCAATTGTGAGTCGTCAATTAGAGCGCCGGACAAAAAATTACGTTTGATAATGGGATAATAGTGCTTTTTGGAGGAATTCATAAATCAGATTCAGGATCATTTAGAGCAGAATTATATTGGCATTCAGGGCATTGCGATTCTAATTATTATGCAGCCATTGTAGAGACTTGGTTATTATTTGCCGTCAATTGAATCGAGAATTGCTGTACACCTAAATATGTAAGTCTTAATAATAATATTGTCCTTCCAATTGCGCTTATTACATTTTATATTCCTGTATCTAATGGCACCACAGGTAACTAGTTTGCATATCTCCAAGGTACGTTCCCAGGGACCTGATCTCCAGATAGCTCGAGGAAAAGAGGTTACACTTATATAGTTACACATCTTATTTTCTCTCAATAATTGAGGGTGGCGTGGTCATAAAATTAATTTTCTCATTATTTTTATAGCTTGCCCAGCCTTTTAAGTAGCCCAAGAAAAATCACCCCGAAAGAGCTGGTGCGATCGGTACACCGCTTTTAATCATAATATTACAAATGGCACAGTCCTTGGCGCTATAAATGAAGCTATCGGAGAACTTATAAGGTGTAAGTTCACAGCTTCAATTTACAATTTTAGACTTGACCCGGTCAATTTTCATTACAGCATTTGTCTCAGTCCTTTCTTTTATCGCTACAAAATTCTTTTATTGCTACAAATGGCACGGTCGGAAATTGGAAGAAAACTTGCGAACTAGTTAGGCTATAAACATTGCAATTTAAACTTCATCATTGGAACGATACAGACATATAAGAAAAGTGATTAGACCTATTGCCGCTAATCTATTACAGGGAAACCCTTTAGAATATCTCAAAGGAGATAATAGCCTCCCCCAAAATAGGCTAAGTGAAATAATAAATTTATTTTGAGTTAATTCAAACGCAAAAAAAATGTCAGAAGACCTAAGCGATTTATTAATGGCGCAAGAGTTGGTTGCGAAAAATATAGAAATAGCAAAGTCTATCCCGCAGTACAATGGTTCATCAGATATTGACGAATTTAATATCCAATTGGCCCAGTTTGTAGAACTAACAAAAACAGAGCTAGAAACGTTAATCGACATGCTTCTATTACGATTAAAAGGCCAGGCTTTAACCTTTCTAAAGCAGATTGAACATACTATAGGCGACGACACCAGCTTGCCAATAAATACGGTGGACAAATTGTTAATGGCATTTAAAATATATTTATTGAAACCAGTTCCATAAATAAATTAAAACACAGAATGGTGTGCTTTGACTATTCACAAAATATAAGAGAATATCTTGATAATATACACATTTCAGTAGAGGCAAAATACGGAAGAGGTTCAGGACAACTGTATGAAAAAGTCATACTAAATACCTTTTTTCAAGGGCTACCCCCAAAAACTATATAGAATGATAATATCAAAAATCACTCAGACGATGGATCTTGTAGTTCAGGAGATAGAGTAACTAATCGAAGTTAACATGATGGTTACTTATAACAGTAAAACAAAAACAAACAGCCTATGCAATTCAAATGTGAGCATAAACTTCAAGGGCGATCAGGCGTCTCTCAATTTCTTTTCAAGGGATAACTCCCCAGTGCCACAAAGAAATAAAACGCAAGAACCCGCTAGGCAGAAAACAGTGCGTTTTCAGCCCGTCAAACAATCTAGTTATGAAAATAACCATACAATAATAAGATGCTATATTTGCAATCGACCTGGGCACATCAAGAGGGAGTGCCGTTATGTCCCCAATAACACACCAAGAATTACTGTCGGCAATAGGCAAAATTATGGCAACCATTTGTTCGGAAGAACAAATTTTAGCGCCGGTGGTGCACTAGGCTATAGCCAGGGAAGATTGCGCCAATCAGTACCTTATAACGCGTACCAACCAAATTTGCATAACCATCCCCCCAATAAACAAAATAATTATCGGCCGACGGTAAATACAAATTGTTCAAGCAGACGGCAAATAGTTAATTGGACGACGGGAAATGAAAATTTTTCAAGCCAACGACATTGCCAGTCAGCGCCAGCTGCCGCCACTGGTGCAAGAAATCCAAACTATAGTAATAATACATGGCAAAGACAGACAAATGTAAATCAATTAGATATGCCTACGGAATTTCACGTGTCTGAATCTCTACTGCAGACACCGACGTATGAAATAAACCCACAGAGAAACATTTCAGGCCGCTAAGAAATATAAATTAGACCCAGAGGGTGCCACGAATATTTTTTATGTCCAAAACAATAGTAGTGCCGTCCGGTAGTGATAGTAATAATAAGTTACCTATATTTAATGACTTTTGAGTCGCAAAGATTTACTTTAAGGCTTTGATTGACTCTGGTGCTATTGCAAACATTATAAACTCATGCGTATTTCATATGTTGCTTCCCCATATTAGACAACAAAGACAGTTTAATAATCCCAATCTAACGAGTGTGACAATGCATACATTGGATGCAAGAGGTTCAATTTACCAACGCTTAAAATGAAACAAGTTAATCTTAAAAATAAATTTCACAATATGCAATAATTTTCTATAGGAGGTCCTACTCGGTGCAAATTTTTTAAGGTTTAATAGATTACTATTAGACGTATCAAACAAAAGACTAGTTTTACTGGCTAAGGTCGGGGAAGGAATTTTTACCTTTACAAATTGCAACAGAGGTTACGAAGAGAACGTAGCAGTAAATAAAAATTCTGGTGGTAAAATGTCGCAATATTTTGAACCTCATGTCTCGCAAAAAGGACATGGCATAGTTAGAAATTTGTTCAATTATTCTGAGAGACATTGAAGAGATGAAGTAAATTTAAAAAATAAAGGTATTGAATCTGCGAAAATAAACATAGGAGATATGCGACAGTACAGGTCAAATAAAAATAAGAAAATAGTGGAATTATGGAAAAACATAGTAAAACCCAACGTGACGCCGCAAGATGCCGCAATGGCGCAGCATAGCGCCAGTATGAATCTAATAAACAATGAAAATAGAGAGAAATATTACGGATTCGCGATAAGGAAAATAAATGTCCCTCCCAAAACGATGCAAAAAATTCAAATATCACAGATGATTGAACCAGTGGTAAGCATATCCGAAATGTGGTTTGCGACTTCATAAAATAATGTTAATGGAAGTCTCCTACGCGAGGAATAAGTTATATCTTACGACAAAGGAGAAGGTTTTATTGTGGTAATTAATAATTAAGAAAATGATAGAATTAGAGTAAAACAAGGGACATTTTAAGTTCAAATCCAAGCTTTATCAGAGAATGATTTAGATAGATGGGAAAATTCTAAAAGAAACCTAGTTAACGGCATTAAAACCTCTAATAACAGATATCCTCTAACTAAATCGCAACTTTAAACAAATTTAATATGGATCATATTACGGACTTGGAAATTAAGAAAAAATTATGCGAATTATTATGGAATTTTAAAGGTTTATTTTCCGCATCATGAAGATGACATCGGACTGATACCATTTTATGAACATTCAATTTTAACGACTGGTAATCCTGTAGCGAAACAGCCATATCGTGTGCCGTATAAGCACAAAGAGTGGTTAAAAAATAAAATCCATGAATTACAAAAAAATTAAATTATATGCCCCAGTATGTCCGTATGCTGCACCAGTGATCTTGGTACAAGAAAGAATGGTGATCTTAGACTTGTAGTAGACTATAGAGCCCTTAAAAAACAAGTAGTTAGTGATAAATTTCCTCTACCAAGAATAGATTAAATTCTTGACTCAATTTCAAGCAAAAACAAAAATTTTACTTCTTGGACCTCACCCAAGGTTACCACCAAGTGAAAATAGCCGAAAAAGATGTCCATAAAACTGCATTTTCAACAGCTGAATGTGGTTCATATGAATACTTAAGAGTACCTTTTGGACTTAAAACAAGTTCGAGCTCGCTATGTAGACCCTTATTACACCTGTTAAGAGGATTAAAGAATATCATTCATTTTCTTGATGATGTCATATGCGTGGGAGAAAACGCTGAACAACACTTAGGAACATTAGCTAAGGTGTTCGAGAAGTTCAGACAGGGCAATTTAAAATGCCGGCCTGAGAAAGTAAATTTATTTCAACCTAAAATAAATTTTTAGGAGTAGTAGTAACACAAGGAGAGATATCCAGACCCAAGCAGGGTCTGGACCCTGATAAAATAAAATATGTTGAAAACCTCAAACCCCCTAGAACTATGCAAGAAGTAAGGGGAATTTTAGGTCTTATTGGCTACTTTAGAAAATTTTTGCGCAATTACGCCCAAATTGCGAAACCCCTCACCGAATTAACTAAAGGGAACTCCCAAAATGTTACCTGGTCCCAGGACGCTCAAACGTCCCTAGACCATCTCAAAAAGGCACTCACTTCTGAACCGATATTATCACTTCCTGATTTCGAAAACGGACACTTTGTGGTCACAACCGATGCCAGTTCCAAAGGTACTGGGATTATTATTTCGCAAATAATTCCCATAGAAAACCCTGATCCTTTACAAGCACCTTCTAATAAAAAAAAAAATAGAAAAAGTTATATGCTATTCGAGTAGAACCTTATCAAAGGGCGAAAGTAGTTACTCCGCCACAAAGAATTATTATCTATTATCCACCACTTGGACAAATTTAGACACTATTTAATTGGTAGAAAATTTATACTACGATCAGACCATAAAAGCTTGCAGTACCTGCGCACATTTAAAAACCCCATGGGCATTCTAGCTAGATGTATTATGAAAATCCAAGACCTAGATTACGAATTTGAACATTTTAAAGGTGAACAAAATGCAGCTTGTGACTTTTTGAGTAGACACCCAGAAAATATTCCGTTGGAAGCTGAGGAAAATGAAGTTAACGCTATCAATGCTAAGAGCAAACATGAATGTAAGAAAAACAAAGTCAAAGACACAGTAAAAGAAAATAAGGTTAATTGTTGTCCCTTGTCTTTAGAAAATATAAAAAGAAAACAAAAAAAAGACGAAATGTATTCAGAACTTATCAATTAATTTGTGAATGACGATGCGCTACCGGATAAATTCAAAACTCTTAGAAAAGAGATAGATAATTTTTACTATGATCCTGATGAAGAAATACTATGTAGAATCGTGACTGCTGAGACAAATAGAAACAAAACCTCAATAATACCTGTGTTACGAAAAAACTTAATAATACCTACGTTCGAAATATTTTCATTCAGATACAGGTGGACACTCAGGAGTAATGAAAACTTTCCAATAAATTAAAACAACATTTCTACTTGCCGTCGGCAATAACAAAACTTAAAGAATTTGTAAGTACAAGCGAAGCGTGTAACTTATCAAAATACCCCCAAGCTTATCCTAATCCTCCAATGAGAAGGGTCCCGGTAGCAAAGTACCCCTTTGATATTATATTATTCGACTCAGATGAAACCCGCCGAGCGTGGCGTGTTTCCAGCAGAGGTCATACCTGCAATTTTTCAGTTTAAGATTCTATTTATGGATTTAATTTTGTAAAAACATTAAAAAATAAAGGCGTTGATGCCACCAGTAAGGCGTTAGTAAAATTATTTTTACAATTTGGCGTTCCAAATAAAGTTTTAAGTGACAACGGAAGCAATTTTGTATCAAAAGTAGCAAGAGACTTAATGAGTTTTCTTAATATAAACAAGTTTGTGACATCCCCGTATCACCCACAAGCTAATGGTAAAATAAAAAATAGCCATAAAATATGTTCGAATGTATTAAGCATTTATACAAAAGACAAAGGGAACGATTGGGATCAATTCTTACCTTCTTTAACTAACGTGGTCAATACTGTTTATTCAGAAACAATTAAAGAAAATCCATTATATTCACTTTCGGGTAATGATTTAAGAGTTCCGTTTGATGAGATTATTAAATCTTAGCAGTGTTATAATGACTCAGAGGATTACAAACAAGAATTCATAAATAGGATGAGGAAAACTTATAAAATAGTTAGGAAAGAGTTGGAAAAATGTAAAATAAACCAAGAGCTAAGAAACGAACCCAAAGTCAAGGGGAGTATAGATTTCAAAGTAGGAGACTGCGTCTACCTAAAGAACGAAGCAAAAACGGAAGGCAAAAAACTTTCCAACAAATATTCTGGACCGTACAGAATAGTCAAAAAGTACGACAACGATTATACTTTTAAAATGGTGAACCTCGATAGCAGAAGAACTTACAAGGCACATGTTAGCCGAATAAAAAGAGCCAAATTTCCGGAAAGATGGGTACCGCATCCCTCCTCTACTGATTCGTCAGATGCAGAAAATGAGCCCCCTAGATCAAGATTGGCCCATCTAAAACACTTTAATTTCAAGCAAAACTATTTTAAGGACGAGAGCGATGAGAAAAATTTTGAAGCATTTTTTGCTATAACAAATTTTTCTATTCCTGAAAGAACATATCTACTACCAGAGAGAGTAGAAATGCCAAAATATTCAAAAAGTTCATCATCAGAGAGCGCGGGAGAATTGGATTATACAATATCTCCAAAAACCCAATTTTTTACCAATATAACTGCACCCACATGTTCCCCCAAAAGATTTTCAGATGATATGGTTTCCCCTGTAACGCCAATAAAAAGGCATTTATCTTTACAGGGGAATTAATTTGAGCTTTAGAAACCCGCAGTATTATTGCAAATAAAACTCCTTCCAAAGATTCAACTAAAACAAATCTGTGAGAAGCTATGAATTTAATAAATTTCCCCATAAACACGAGTCACAGTACATTGCCCAAGAATTAAACTCCTAAGGATGACCAGCAAGGACAATATCATGATATAACTGTGTCCAAGGTCAAACCTAATCAATGGACTTCATGGAGGGAAACACTAGTGCAAAGAATGCCCCATCCCCCTGAAGACATGGCATTCAAACAGTGGAGGAGCCCCGCAAAAACTCTTGATTCCTCTCAAAGCCCTCAAGAATCTTTCAAATCTCCCGAGTTGAAAACTCAAGGCGAGGACTTAGGGAACAAACCTTCTACTTCCAGACGAGCAGAAATTTACGAGGAATGGGATGTGATACCTCAAAAACACGAGGTGCAACCTCTAAGAGTTCTAATTCGGAATAATCGGAAACCAGCTCCGAAGATTCTGACGGCGAATCAGACCATATAGTAGTTAAAGAAATTGTGAAATCAAAACTGACTTCAGCAGCTGCGCAAGAAAAATAGACATCATTAAAAAAGAAATAATTTTTGAAAAAACAATACAAAAAATTTGATCTTATATTGCTAGAAAAACCTAAAAAAAAAACCGCAAGAAACAAAACAAAGAGTTACGACACAGTTAGGCAAAACGGATTAGAGACTGGACAGATTGAAGTACCCATAAAAATACAAAAAAAAAATTTAAGGAATAGGCATCATAAAGGAATAATAATTTAAAACTTTTAATTTACAAGTAAAAATTCATACAACTATAAAAATCCTGTAGAAAAATTTTGTTCAACGTATATCATGGCTTCGCATGAATCAAAACCGTCTGATACCGCCTGTTCAACATATATCAGTTCCCGAAAACAAATTCTAATTAAAAAGCCACATTGCATGTAATTAATTCGAACAATTTTCTTTAATATAAAAAGTCTACCCGTACCATTCCAGTACGAGGTATCCAGTCCAACTGAAAGAAGCCGTGATAGGAAGTACTAAGCGAGAAATATTCATACACCTTACAAATGATCTTTGGTTATTTTCGGTTCCAAGAGAAACTATTGGAACTTTGTCTTGTTACAATAATACAGATAGAATAGACCCAAGTTACAAAATATAATTACTGTTAGAAGATGTGGGTACGATAACAATAAAACAAGGATGTCGACTTATAACTAAACAGTCAATTGTTCGAACGCTATTGATAGCAACGAGTACAAATACAATAAGTCCCGAATTTATCTACTTCAAACTAGTTAACCTGTCTTACACTATTTACAATGTAGGAAAAGAGGAGGTAAAAAGCTCGATATGGTGCATAATTAAAATGAATAAAGGGAAACCACAGCTTACAAAAATATAAGAAGCATTAGACTCCCAGATCCCCCTATTTACGAACGAGGATCAGAGATTAAAGTATGTGGATGATAGATACGGATTATTCTCAACCAATTTTTGGTGGAACATACTATTGACCGTATGTTTCGTATTCGCGATTTCCCTGACCATAAGAACCTTACTGACTTTTGATTATGGAAAAATCCTGAGACTAAAAAGGCGAAAACCAAGAGAAGAACACGGGGGAACAACTAATGCAGAAGTTAAACCCGGAACACCATGAGAACGTCTAAGCCAAGAAATAGGGAAGACATTAGAAAACGAGTGGGTATATAGGTCTCCACTCGTCCTTGCTATGTGTTGTTCCCTCATTGTAATTGTCGTTTACGTAAAACCGTGTGGCTACGACGCTGCAACATGTGTTTCTTAAACAGCACGGACGTGCGTGAACAATGCAGGCATGAAATATGTTATAAAATTAAACCTCAAACTTAATAATGTAGAGTATCTTATGTTTGAAGGATTGTTTTTAATTTAAGGGAGAATTAAATATGTATTGAAGAATAAATAAACCTTTTATCGTTGCTTCCTTTCTCAAAACAAATTTGAAGACATCTCTATTTTAGATTTCCCAATGGGAATTCTACGTGTATGAAACCAACATGATAATAATGTCGTTTTATGTAGTAATATCAGTGTATTTTTATATTATCTTGTAGGCTAATCTTCACCCTGAAATGCACCTACTTGTATTGTTTATTATATATTATGACTATTTGTTTTAAAGAACGTGTGATTCTGCCTCGTTGTTTTTATTACAGGAAGGGGATTGACATATGGGATATTGATCATTACAATAAGTTGTCCAGCGCAGATACAACCTAGTAGCATCTATTTTCATCATACTTCAACCAACGAAGAGTACACACCATAGAATCCAGCAAATTTCCATCCCAGCTACGTCTACGAAAATTACAGTTACCTTTTGATCGTTGTTCCCTCGACCATGAACCATATTACATATCAGGTAACATTATATTTGAATCTCAGTATCCAGTGCATTATCGAACGATATAATCACATAAATCCTGAGAACCCCATTGACCAGTACAAGATATAAGTACATAAATATCGCCTTTGATAATCATTATGGACCCCTATATCATATGACCGTATATTTATGATATTTGATGACCCCAAAAACTATTTATGTGTCACAGACTCACGCTTCGAATCCCTTTCGACCATCTCTCGGAATCCATCCTATCCGCTCTGTGTGGAAAGTTCATATAACTGTTATCCCATGAATGTTACGAGATAATTTCTGAAAAATGGACCTGGAAACCGACCATTGAATTGCAAAAACCAAAATTAACCCCAGTGACCAACCCCTCAGTGACGATATACCCCTCCCACAAGTTAAAGACAATATGTTGAAGGAGTCACTATAGTTTGATGTCGACCTGTTCCAAATCCAAACTTCAATTCCCCCGTGATAGGAATCACCGCAAAGGTTAATAGATGCAAGCCATGAACTAACAATTTTATAAGAGAACTGTGATCCCTAAACGCACGAATGAACAATTTTATATGAGTATACATTCTCTATGTGCCTCAAAATATCCCATAAATGATATGCTGAGAAGAAAATAAACGCACTCCCAGTGTTCGACCCCTTATTGATAAGGCACCCAGTAAACTATCAAAAAGCAAGTGAGAATGAACTCTGATAGCACATTCCCACACCTGTAGTTGGAAGCATCATTTCCCAATTGACAATTAGAGATAGCTCGTCGTGTGAACACAATCATGCTCGAACTGTTCCATGAAAAAACTATATTGTAAGTGTTTTAAAAATTTTTGACAAGACGAAAGGAGTGAAGGACCATAATTTACAACAGAAGTATTGAGTACGGTAAAAAGAATGAATGGTGATGAAATAGATGTGAATTTACATATGTTACTTCTTAATAACTTTGATAACTCAAAAATTCCAATATTCTATCATTAACGTTGCGTAGCAAACATCCCCAGTGAAAGTGTTTTAATGTTACCAGTTAACATGGTAAACCCAGTATTGTGTATTTTAAATCATTCTTGTATATAGTATTAGATTTCCAGATAGAGTAATGTGTAGCGTTGTCGAGCTATTCATTTAATGTAGCGTAGATAGAAAGCAGTGTCCCTATAGACAGCAAAATAAAAAAAAGCCTAGTAAAAAAAGTGAACTCAAAAAAAAAATCTTATGTAAAGGTAGAATAGCCCTAACCTTGTTGAAAATGTAAAAGAAATCAGTGTTAGATGTAAAAAAATATCTTTAGTTTAGTAGCAAGCCTAAAACTATTAATAATCCTAGTCCAGTAGATTAATTTTAGATAGGAATGTAGAGTAAAATAAGAAAAGTAATAGAGAAATGTTGTAGCACTCCTGAGTAATCCAAAATATAAACATAAAATAATACAATGTCAATCAAAATTATGTAGAATAAATAGTTAATAAATTGCGAACATTTCAAAAGCCCAAAGGCAAGCATGTGCTAATGACGAGACGCCATTAATTAATGGGAAGGGTAATATGTACCGTGAGTAAAATGCGATATATTTAAAATACAAAAATAAAGTTCCTTCTTTCTAAAGATAATTCCGACTTCTTCTAATTAAGTTTAAATCTAGTTTAAAAAAAGAAAAGTCCTTAATCATCAAAGATAAAAATTAGATTTAGCCTTAGATAAAGAACGGCACTATCCAGCTTTGGATTTCGCTAAGATAGTGGGCAATAAAAAAGATGCTACACACACAATTTTTCTCAGGAAGTTTAAATTATAAGAGCAGTGTGAATGCTTGAATCATCAGAAATATTTAAGACTGATTATTGGACGGAGGGTTTGGCCCGCCTCAGGACTTGGGCCAATTGTGAGTCGTCAATTAGAGCGCAGGACAAAAAACTACGTTTGATAGTGGGATAAAAGTGCCTTTTGGAAGTATTCGTAAATCAGATTCAAGATCATTTAGAGCAGAATTATATTGGCATTCAGGCATTGCGATTCAAATTATTATGCAGTCATTGTAGAGACTTTGTTATTATTTGCCGTCAATTGAAGTGAGCATTGCTATACATCTAAATATGTAAGTCATAATAAAACAACTATCGTTCTATTTGCGTTTATTATATTTTATATGCCTGTATCTAGTCGCACGACAGGTAGCTAGTTCGCATATCTCCTAGGTACGTTCCCAGGGATCTGATCTCCAGATAGCTCGAGGAAAAGAGGTTACACTTATATAGCTACACATCTTATTTTCTCTCAATAATTGAGGATGGCGTGGTCATAATTTTACTTTACTCCCCATTGCTGTGGCGCGATCATAAACTTAATTTTCTCATTATTTTTATAGCTTGCCTAGCCTTATAATTAGCCCAAGAAAAATCACCCCGGAAGAACTGGCGCGATCGGTACGCTCCTTTAAATTATAACGGTACATACGGCACAGTCCTTGGCACTACAAATGATGCTATCGGAGGACTCTTAAAGTGTAAGTTCACAGCTTCAAATTGCAAATTTAGACTTGACGCGATCAATTTTTATTGCAACAATTGCCTCAATCATTTCTTTTATTGCTACACCAGAAGAAAAGAATAATAATTATAAAAAACAGGAAGAAGACAATTACGTACATAAGAAATGTTGGGCAATAGACGGTAAACGTACTTGTGCTAGACTAGCCATGGCCGACGAGCCGACAAGAGAAGGTATCGAATCATTACCTAATCTAAATGAGAAAAACGCCCAAAAAGTGTCAACTCATCAAGCCTTCTTAATATTATACAGACAGAGACTACAAGCCTTATTTGAACTATTTAATACGGAAATACTAAAATTAAAACAAAGTACCACGAAGATTTTTGAAGTATTCTTTCGAAGAAATAAATACCGTAGGTCTACAAGCCTAATTCCCATCATCGGAGAACTCGCCTCCCACCTTTTTGGTTTGACAACGGAGGAAGACTCAAACATCCTTAGGGAAAATGTAAAAAAGTTGAATAATACCATGAACGTAACATTACATGTCCAGAAGATACAAGCCAGTATAGCAAATTACCAGAGAGATAAAGTCGAAATGACATCTAAGAAAATCTCAAAGACTGTAAACGTAATGAATTATTTAAGGAACGAAGTGGATCGCGTGGTGACAGACGCGAGCCTTACCATGGTATCACTCGGTATAATTACCATGTCATTACTAAATCTAGGGACAGATATTAGTAAGTTCAAATTCACATTATTTGCTCTCATGGGAGGAGCCTTGTCATACGACCTGGTAGACCCTTCTAACCTAAAAAGTATTTTAGACGAAATAAAAACGGACCTAACGTTTGGTTTATATTTACCCATTGAGCCAGAAGCATCAAATTTATTCCTTTATTATACAAAATTAAAAGTCCACATCACGGAAATAAATGTACAATTGTTCGCAGTAGTAACGATTCCTTTGATAAACCAACAATCCGTATACGACTTGTACAAAATTTCGACCTTCCCTGCTGATATAAAGAAGACAAATTCATTTATGATTATGACACCTGAAGCAGAGTATTTACTTGTTGACCAAGATAGAAGAAAATATGCCCTAGCTAATCCAGGAGACTTAAAAGAGTGCGTATCATTCAAAAACCTATTATGTCAGCTTACGTTACCTATTTACAACGTCAACTCTGGATTTTGGATGTTAGATATATTTTTAAAAGACACACAAAAGGAAGAAATACCTGATTCTTGCGAAGCTTTGATAGGAAGTACTAAACGAGAAATATTCATACACCTTAGATATGATTTTTGGCTATTTTCTGTTCCAAAAAAAACTATTGGAACATTGTCTTGTTATAATAATACTGAAAGAATCGATCCAAGTTACAGGACCGAATTACTATTACAAGATGTGGGTACGATAACCATAAAACAAGGATGTCGACTTGTAACTAAAGAGTCAACAGTTCAAACGCCGTTAATTACAACGCGCACAAATATAATAAGTCCTAAAATTACCAATTTTAAGGCAATCAGCCTGTCGTACACTATTCCGAATATAGAAAGTGAGGAAATTAAAACCTCAATATGGTCCGAAAAAGAAAAGAATAAAGGGACATTACCGTTTACAAAAATAAGAGAAACATTAGATTCCCAAATCCCCCTATTTACTAATGAGGACCAGAGATTAACGTACGTGGATAATAGATACGGATTATTCTCAACCAATTTCTGGTGGAACATACTACTGACCGTATGTTTCGTATTCGCGATTTCCCTGACTATGAGAACCTTACTAACTTTTAATTATGGAAGAATCCTGAGACTAAGAAGGCAAAACCCAAAAGAAGAACACGGGGAAACGGCTGAAATGCAGAAGTTAAACCCGGAACCACACGAAAACGTCTAAGCCAAGAAAAAGGGAAGATATTGGAAAACGAGTGGGTATAGAGGTCTCCACTCGTCCTTGCTATGTCTAGTTCCCTCATTGTAAGTGTCGCTTACGTAAAACCGTGCAGTTACGACGCTGCAACATGCGTTTCTTATACAGCACGGACGTACGTGAACAATGAAGGCATGAAATATGTTGTAAACTGAGACCTCAAACTAAATGATGTAGCGTAATTTATGTTTAAATGGTTATTTTAAATCTAAGGTAGAATTAAATAAGTGTTGAAGGAAATTAAAATAAAGTAGGTGTAATAGCGTATACTAAGGAGCATAATAAGAGGACTTACTTAAAGTTAAAGGAATTAATCTCTATATCGTCGTTATTCTATATAAACTTAGAAGAAATTCCTATGTTTTAGGTTTCCCAATGGAAATTCTATATATTTGAAACCAACATGATAATAATGTCGTTTTGTTAAAATCAGTATATGTGTAATAATGTTAGTGTATTTGTTTACTATTGTCTTGTAGCGTAAAACTCGCCACAAATGTACCCGATCGTATTACCTATTATGTATTATGACTACTCATTTTAAAGAACGAGTGATTCTGCCTCGTTATATTTATTACAGGATTTGGAATGACCTATCGGAAATCATTCATTACAATACGTAGTCCAGTGCAGATACAACCTAGTAGCATCTATTTTCATCATCCCTCCACCAACGAAGAGTACTCACCATAAATTACAGGCAACGAAGCTATGACGAAAATTACGGTTACCTTTTTAATCGTTGTTCCTCGATAACAAACCATATTATGTATCCTGTAACACTGTCTAATAAATCTCAGTATCCAGTGCATTATCGAACTATATAAACACATCAATCCTGAGAACCCCATCGACCAGTAAAAGATATAAGTACATAAATATCACCCTTGATAAACCTTATGGACCGATGCACCATATAACTGCATGGTTATGATATTTGATGAACCCAAATTATTTACGTGTCGCAGATTTACGCGTTGAATCCCATTCGACGATTTCTCGGGACCCATCCTATCACCTCTATCAAATGCGAAAAGTTCCTATCTCTGTTATCCCATAAATGTTACGAAATAATTTCTGAAAAATTGACCTGGAAACTAACCACTGAATTACGGAAACCAAAAGTTACCCTAGTGACTAACCCTTCAGTGACAATATACTCATCCCATAAGTTATAGACGATGCGTTGAAGGCGTCACTAAAGTTTGATGTCGATCCATTCCAAATCCAAACATCAATTCCCCTGTGATTAACCAAGAAATCACAGCAAAAGCAAATAGATTCAAGCCATGCACGAACAATTTTATAAGAGAAATTAATCTCTAAGTGCACGAACGAACAATTTTATACGAGAAATACATTCTCTATGTACTTTAAAATATCCCAAGAATGATATGCTGAGAAGAGAACCAACCCATCTATTATCAACGCGGTCCCAGTGTTCAACCCCTTAACGATAAAGCACCTTATGAACCATCCGAAAATAGAAGGTCAGATTGAATTCTGATATCAAAATTACACACACCTGTACATGTAAGTATCATTTCCTGTTTGACAATTAGAGAAAGTGTTTCGTCCGAAATGAACATAACCATGCTCGAACTATTCTGTGAAGAAACTATATTGTAAATCTTTTAAAATTTTTTGCCAAGACAAAAGAGTGAAGGACCATAATTTACAACAGAAGGCGTGAGTACGCTAAGAGACACGTAAGGTGGTGAAGTAGGTGTGAATTTACACATGAAACATTTTAATAGTTTTGATAAATTAACAACTTCGATAACTTATTATCAGAATTATATAACAAACAAACCAAGTGAAATGTTTTAATGATTACCAGTGAATGTAGTGAACATATTATTATATGTTTTAAGTCGTTCATATATATATATATATATATATATATATATATATATATATATATATATATATATATATATATATATATATATATATATATATATATATATATATATATATATATATATATATATATATATATATATATATATATATATATATATATATATATATATATATATATATATATATATATATATATATATATATATATATATATATATATATATATATATATATGTATTGCTAGTTACTTAGACAGAGTTAATGTAAAATCGATGTATTTCCCCATTAATTTAGCGTAGATAGGAAGCATAATTATCCTATAGTTAGCAACGGATAAAAACTTGAAAAAGGTGAATTTTGAAAAAAATCTTGTAGTAATAGTAGAATAGTCACAACCAAATAAAACATTTTTCATGAAAATATTTGACACTGTTGGAAATGTAGGAGTCATCAGTGTTAGATGTAGAAAAAAAATCTTTAGTATAGTAGCTAGGCTATAACCATAGATAATCTTAGTCCGGTAGAGGAACTTTAGAAAGGGATATATAATAAAATAAGAAAAGTAATACAGACATTTTGTTGGAACTTCTGATCAAGCTTAAATTAAATTATAAAATGATACAATGTGAATTAAAATTACATAAGAGAAATAGTAAATGAACTACAAATTTTCTAAAACCCAAGGGCAAGCAAATCCTAATGACGGAACGTCATTAAATAATGGGAAGGGTAATATGTACCGTGAATAATATGTGATATATTTAAAATACAAAAAAAATAAAATTCTTTCCTTCTAAGGATGCTTCCTCTATATTTGCCTCGCAGCATCCCAGACGTTTTGTTTTACAAATGTGAAGTGTGGAAAAACTACCGGTCGAACTACGGTACTAATCAAGGAAGATGGTTTTGAATTTCGCGAAAATACTTGGCAATAAAAATTCACGAGATACAAAGTTCACAGGAAGTTTTAAGTTATCATAGGAATATGAATGTCTAATCATCAGAATATTGAAAATAAATTATTGGGTAACCAGTTAGCATAATGAGTTTAGTTTGTAAACATAATGACAAAGTAGCGGGCCCTCCACAGGAGTTGGGCCAATCATGAAATAGCTCTTAGCGCGCAGAATCAAGACTAGTGTTTTATAGTGTTAGAAAAGTGTTTTTCGGGGCATTATGATTACAGAAATTATGTTTCTACCATTCTGCGAGCAATTATGAAATTATTATTCTGATTGAAGTGAAGCCTTGCTCATGTACACACATTGTTGTACACCTGAAATATAAGTCTCAATAAAAACGTTACTTTTCTATTTGTGTTGTTTTTTTTATATGCCTGTATCTCACCGCAAAGTAGATTACTAGTTCAAATGTCTCCATTGGAAACGCTCCTATCGTGATCGTGATCTAAGGGACCTGATAATCCTACGAAGTTTGATTACGCTCCTGGATTGACGGCTCCCCAGCCAAATTAATCACCTCACGAGGAAATTCAAACCTAGTACTTTAATCCATTTTTTATTTTCTTCCATAGGAAGTGGCGCGGTCACCCATTTATCTTATTCCCCATTACAAGTGGTGTAATCTTTAGCGGCACAAGGTAATCATAGTTGCACAAGTTTAAAATAGTAACGGCGTGGTAAAACCTAAGCGGCACAACTGGAGCAATTCTATAACGGCGCAGTTGGCGTGATCCTTAATAATACAGCTTAAATCCTTAATGGCGCAAGTGACACGGTCATAAGGGGTACAGGGCCGACAACCATTGAAACTCACGAACCAATAAAATTCCCTCGGCAGATTGCCATGGAATATCATGAGGGGCTGGCTTGAAATACATAATGAAATGGAATTGAAAGTGCATTTTTTTTCAAAAAATATGTTGAAAAATGTGTGATACTGCCATGGGGGTATCACAAAGGGTGGGACTGTCTTGGACTGTAGTGATTCGTGGGGTAAGAAGGACCACGGGCCAGGGGTCCCACGGGCTATATAGTGCCACATGCCATGAAAGTAGAGTTGCTCGTCTGGATTCTATGGGGCCCCCGTACAAACAGTTTTTTTCTGTTAATTTTGCAGGTCATTAAACTCTTTGCCAGGGGATGACGTAATTTCAAAAGTTCAGTCTACTAGTCATCACACTTTGCCAAGAGGATTTGCGTAATTTCAAAGTTCAATGTCTTTTTTTAGTGGTAAACCAAAAACCGACAAAAAAATTGGTTTGTTCCCTCATTTCTGTAGGGCAGGAGATAACTTAATTTACTTAGACAATGAACGATATTAATTAGTGATTGATTGTATCAGTGGAGAAAAAAAAGGATTAAACTGATTAACAGTTAAGGTAACCCCAAAGGAGCTGTTAACTGAGGTAATTTGTTATAAATTTGAAGAGTATTGTCAATTTAAATAGGATCTAACGTTCCCCGAGGGGTTTAGTTAAATTGGGTTGAGTTGCACGAAGGTTCAGTAGTACGAGAGTTCAGGAGCACGGGGGTTCAGTTGTACAGGGTTTCAGTAATACAGGGGTTCAGTTACATGGAGGGATTCAGTTGAACAAGGGGGGGCTTTGGGCAGTGTGTGTCTCTTTAGGCTCTGTGTCTCTTTGGGCAGTTTGAATCTTTATGGTCTGTGTGTGCCTCTTTTGGCTGTTTGTGTCGTTTTGGGCTGTGCGTCTCTCTTTGGCCTGTCTGTGTCTTTTTGAGCTGTTTGTGTCTCTTGAGACTGTATGTGTCTCTTTGGGCTGTGTGTCTCTGTGAGCTGTTCGATTCTTAGGTGTCTTTGTGTTTGTCTCTTTGAGGTGTTTGTGTGATGTTGTTGGGTTTGGTTATATTTTTTCTTTTTATTTCTCTGCTGTCATTGTGTGTTGCAATTTTCGTTTTGCGAAAAGGCTGTCGGTGCGTATCTTTTGAGTATTAGAGTGGTTTTTATCTGTTTGTGTCTCTTTGGGGCTGTTTGAGTCTTTTTTGGGCTGTGTTTGTCTCTGTGGGATTCTGTCTCTTTGGGCTGTTTGTGTTTCTTTAGGCTCTGTGTGTCTCTTTGGGATGTTTGAGTAATTTTGATCAGTGTGTCTTTCTTTTTTCTGTTTGTGTCCCTTAGAAGTCGTATCTTCCTCTTTGGGCTATGTGTGTCGCTTTGGGGCGTTTGAATCTTTTGGTCTGTATGTGTCTCTATGGGCGTTTTTTGGTCTGTGGGCTGTGTGTCTCGGTGGACTGTTTGAGTCTTTTTGATCTGTTTGTGTCTCTTTGGGGCGGTTTGAGTCTTTTTTGGGCTGTGTTTGTCTCTTTGGGCTACTGTCTCTTTGAGATGTTTGTGTTTCTTGAGGCTATGTGTGTCTCTTTGGAATATTTGAATCTTTTTGATTTGTTTGTCTATGTTTTTTCCTGTTGTTTCCCTTAGTGGTATTATGTTAATCTTTTGAGTATGTGTGTCTCTTTGGGGCGGTTGAATCTTTTGGTCTGTATGTGTCTCTATGGGCGTTTTTTTGTCTGTGTGTGTTTCCTTTTGCTATTTTTTTATCTTATATGCCATGTGTGTATCTTTGGGCAATGTGTGTCTCTTTTGAGGGATTTGAATCTTTTTGGTATGTATGTGTCTGTATGGGCGTTTTTTGTCTCTTTGGGCTGTGTGTGTGTCTCTATGAGCTTTGCGTGTTTCTTCGAACTGCGTGTATGCCTCTTGAGCCTGTGTGTGTGTGTCTCTGTGGGCTGTGTGTGTCTCTATAAGCTGTATGTATCTTTGGGCAGTTTGAATCTTTCTTATCTGTGCGTGACTCTTTTGGCTGTTTGTGTCTCTTCGGGCTTTGCGTCTCTCTTTTGGATGTGTGCGTCTCTTGTCTCTTTGGGCTGTATGTCTCTTTGAGCTGTTTGAGTCTTTTTGGTCTGTTTGTGTGTCTCTTTGATCTGTTTGAGTCTTTTTTATCTGTGTTTTGTCTCTTTGGGCTGTTTGTGTCTCTTTTTGCTGTGTTTGTTTCTTTTGTCTTTGCGTCTCTCTTCGAACAGTGTGCATGTTTCTTTAGCCTGTGTGTGTCTCTTTGGGCTGTGTGTATCTCTTTAGGCTGTATGTCTCTTTGGGCAGTTTGAATCTTTATGGTCTGTGTGCGCCTCTTTTGGCTGTTTGTGTCTCTTCGGGCATTGTGTCTCTCTGTTGGATGTGTGCGTCTCTTGTCTCTTTGGGCTGTGTGTCTCTTTAAGCTGTTTGAGTCTTTTTGGTCTGTTTGTGTGTCTCTTTGAGCTGTTTGAGTCTTTTTGATCTGTTTGTGTCTCTTTGGGCTGTTTGAGTCTTTTTTGGGCTGTGTTTGTCTCTTTGGGCTTCTGTCTCTTTGGGCTGTTTGTGTTTTTTTTGGGCTATGTGTATCTCTTTGGGCTGTTTGAGTCATTTTGGTCTGAGTGTCTTTCTTTTGGCTGTTTGTGTCTCTTAGGGGTCGTGTATGCTTCTTTGGGCTATGTGTGTCTCTTTGGGACGTTTGAATCTTTTGGTCTGTATGTGTCTGTATGGGCGGTTTTTTTTTTTGTCTGTGGGTTTTTCTTTGGGCGTTGTGTGTCTCTTTAGGCTGTATGTCTCTTTGGGCAGTTTGAATCTTTTTGGTCTGTGTGTGTTTCTTTTTGCTTTTTGTGTCTCTTAGAGGCCAAGTGTGTATCTTTGGGCAATGTGTGTCTCTTTGGAGGGTTTGAATCTTTTTGGTATGTATGTGTATGTATGGGCGTTTTTTTTTTTCTCTTTTATCTGTGTGTGTTTGTCTTTTGGCTTTGTGTGTCTCTTAGGACTGTGTGTATGTATCTTTAGCCTGTGTGTGTCTCTTTGGGCAGTGTGTGTCTCTTTCGGCTGTATATCTCTTTGGGCAGTTTGAATCTTTATGGTCTGTGTGTGCCTCTTTTGGCTGTTTGTGTCGTTTTGGGCTTTGTGTCTCTCTGTTGGATGTGTGCTTCTCTTTGGGCCGTGTACGTCTCTTTGAGCTGTATGTGTTTCTTTGGGCTGTGGGTGTCTCTTTGTGATGTGTGTGTCTCTTTAGGCTGTGTGTGTCTCGTTGGACTGTGTGTCTTTTTGGGGTGTCTGAGTCTTTTTGGTCTATGTTTGTCTCTTTGGGCTGTTTGTGTCTCTTTGAGCTGTGTATGTTTCTTTGGGCTTTGTGTGTCTCTTTGAGCTATGTGTCAATACGTTTAAGCAATAAATATCTTTAAGCTTAACCCGTCTTTATTCTTTAGAATAGTTCTATTGTAAGCAAGTAACAAACTCTTTCCTGAAGTCGCCTCTTGGATACACAATGCAGAAACTTCATTTAAGAAACTATGAAAAAATTGTAAGTAAGTAACAAATTCTTTCTTGAGGTCACCTCTTGAATACACAATACAGAAATTTCATTAAATAAATTATGAAAAAATTGTAAGTAAATAGCAAATTCTTTCTTGAATTCACCAGATGGATAAACAAAAAGACATTTCGTTCAAGAAATTATGACAAAATTCTAAGTAAGTAACAAACTCTTTCTTGAAGTTACCTCATGGATACACAATGCAGAAACTTCATTTAAGAAACTATGAAAAAAATTGTAAGTAAGTAAGTAACAAATTCTTTCTTGAAGTCACCTCTTGGATACACAATACAGAAATTTTCATTAAAGAAATTATGAAAAAATTGTAAGTAAGTAGCAAATTCTTTCTTGAATTCACCTGCTGGATAAACAAAGAAAAATTCTCAGTAAGTAACAATTTCTTTCTTGAAGTCAACTCTTGGATACACAATTTCATTCAAGAAATTATGAAAAAATTGTAACTAAGTAGCAAATTCTTTCTTAAATTCACATGTTCGATTAACAAAAATACATTTCGTTCAAGAAATTATGACAAAATTCTAAGTAAGTAACAAACTCTTTATTGTTTTCACGAGTTAGATATACGATGTAGAAATTAGATTCAAGAAATTATGAAAAAAATTCTCAGTAAGTAACAATTTCTTTCTTGAAGTCAACTCTTGGATACGCAATACGGAAATTTCATTCAAGAAATTATGAAAATATTTGTAAGTAAGTAACAAACTCTTTATTGATTTCATCTCTTGGATATACAGTACAGATACTTCATTCAAGAAATTATGAAAAAAGCGCAAGTAAGTAACTTCTTTTTTCATTATCACAAACAATTTTCACTTAGCTACATGATGTAGAAATTTAATTCAAGAAATTATTAACAAATTCTCAGTAAGTAACAATTTCTTTCTTGAAGTCAACTCTTGGATACACAATTTCATTCAAGAAATTATGAAAAAATTGTAACTAAGTATCAAATTCTTTCTTGAATTCACATGTTGGATTAACAAAATTACATTTCGTTCAAGAAATTATGACAAAATTCTAAGTAAGTAACAAACTCTTTAGTGATTAAAGGACTTAGATGTAAAATTTAGACATTTAATTCAAGAAAGAGTGAGAAAATCGTAAGTAAGTAACTTTTTTTTCTCTTTATCACAAACAATTTTCACTTAGCTAAATGATGTAGAAATTTAATTCAAGAAATTATTAAAAAATTCTCAGTAAGTAACATTTTCATTCTTGAAGTCAACTCTTGGATACGCAATACGGAAATTTCATTCAAGAAATTATGAAAATATTTGTAAGTAAGTAACAAACTCTTTATTGATTTCACCTCTCGGATATACAGTACAGATACTTCATTCAAGAAATTATGAAAAAATCTCAAGTAAGTAACTTTTTTTTCTCTTTATCACAAACAATTTTCACTTAGCCACATGATGTAGAAATTAAATTCAAGAAATTATTAACAAATTCTCAGTAAGTAACAATTTCTTTCTTGAAGTCAACTCTTGGATGCACAATTTCATTCTAGAAATTATGAAAAAATTGTAACTAAGTAGCAAATTCTTTCTTGAATTCACATGTTGTATTAACAAAAATACATTTCGTTCAAGAAATTATGACAAAATTCTAAGTAAGTAACAAACTCTTTATTGTTTACATGACTTAGATACAAGATGTAGAAATTTAATTCAAGAAATAATGAAAAAATTGCAAGTAAGTAACTTTTTTTCTCTTTATCACAAACAATTTTAACTTAGCTAAATGATTTATAAATTTTATTCAAGAAACTATTAAAAAATTCTCAGTAAGTAACACCTTCATTCTTGAAGTCAACTCTTGGATACGCAATAAGGAAATTTCATTCAAGAAATTATGAAAATATTTGTAAGTAAGTAACAAACTCTTTATTGATTTCACCTCTTGGATATACAGTACAGATACTTCATTCAAGAAATTATGAAAAAATCGCAAGTAAGTAACTTTTTTTTCTCTTTCTCACAAACAATATTCACTTAGCTACATGATGTAGAAATTTAATTCAAGAAATTATTAAAAAATTCTCAGTAAGTAACAATTTCTTTCTTGAAGTCAACTCTTGGATACACAATTTCATACTTAGATACACGATGTAGAAATTTAATTCAAGAAATTATGAAAAAAGTCTCATGCAAATTTCACTGACTTCCTCCTGGACATTTCTCAGTTCCTGACCAGTATTATTAAGTGGTGTAATCACTCTATCATAGAATCCCAGTCTGTTTATATAACGTAATGTTGTACTCCACAAGCTTGTAGAAATTTAATTCAAGAAATTATTGAAAAATTCTCAGTAAGTAACAATTTCTTTCTTGAAGTCAACTCTTGGATACACAATTTCATTCAAGAAATTATGAAAAAATTGTAACTAAGTAGCAAATTCTTTCTTGAATTCACATGTTGGATTAACAAAAATACATTTCGTTCAAGAAATTATGACAAAATTCTAAGTAAGTAACAAACTCTTTATTGTTTACATGACTTAGATACACGATGTAGAAATTTAATTCAAGAAATTATGAAAAAATCGCAAGTAAGTAACTTTTTTTTTCTCTTTATCACAAACAATTTTCACTTAGCTAAATGATGTAGAAATTTAATTCAAGAAATTATTGAAAAATTCTCAGTAAGTAACAATTTCTTTCTTGAAGTCAACTCTTGGATACACAATTTCATTCAAGAAATTATGAAAAAATTGTAACTAAGTAGCAAATTCTTTCTTGAATTCACATGTTGGATTAACAAAAATACATTTCGTTCAAGAAATTATGACAAAATTCTAAGTAAGTAACAAACTCTTTATTGTTTACATGACTTAGATGCACGATGTAGAAATTTAATTCAAGAAATTATGAGAAAATCGCAAGTAAGTAACTTTTTTTCTCTTTATCACAAACAATTTTCACTTAGCTAAATGATGTAGAAATTCAATTCAAGAAATTATGAAAAAATTCTCAGTAAGTAACAACTTCTGTCTTGAAGTCATCTCGTGGATACACAATACGGAAATTTCATTCAAGAAATTATGAAAATATTTGTAAGTAAGTAGCAAACTCTTTATTGATTTCACCTCTTGGATATACAGTACAGATACTTCATTCAAGAAATTATGAAAAAATCGCAAGTAAGTAACTTTTTTTTTCCTTATCACAAACAATTTTCACTTAGCTAAATGATGTAGAAATTTAATTCAAGAAATTATTAAAAAATTTTCAGTAAGTAACAAATTCTTTCTTGAGGTCACCTCAACTCTTGGATATGCAATACGGAAATTTCATTCAAGAAATTATGAAAAAATTGTAAGTAAGTAGCAAATTCTTTTAACAAAATCTAAGTGTTAGAGTGATAATATTCTTAATGGCTTGTTAGCTCAGTTGGTTAGAGCTTCCTGCTAATAACGCAAAGGTCGAAGGCTCGAGCCCCTCACAAGCCATAGTTTTGACCTTCGTATGGTAACTCCATAAGTTACTTTAGGGATATATTTTATATCAACATGCAAAGTTGTCATAGCTTTATTTCATTTTTTAAGGTTCATTTAGACGAGGTTACGTGCGCACACGTAACCTCGTCTAAATGAACCTTAAAAAATGAAATAAAGCTATGTCGACTTTGCATGTTGATATAAAATATATCCCTAAAATAACTTATGGAGTTACCATACGAAGGTCAAAACTATGGCTCGTGAGGGGATCGAACCTTCGACCTTTGCGTTATTAGCAGGACACTCTAACCAACTGAGCTAACAAGCCATTAAGAATATTATCACTCTAACACTTAGATTTTGTTAAAAGAATTTGCTACTTACTTACAATTTTTTTTCATAATTTCTTGAATGAAATTTCCGTATTGCATATCCAAGAGTTGACTTCAAGAAAGAAATTGTTACTTACTGAGAATTTTTTAATAATTTCTTGAATTAAATTTCTATATCATTTAGCTAAGTGAAAATTGTTTGTGATAAAGAGAAAAAAAGTTACTTACTTGCGATTTTTTCATAATTTCTTGAATGAAGTATCTGTACTGTATATCCTAGAGGTGAAATCAATAAAGAGTTTGCTTCTTACTTACAAATATTTTCATAATTCCTTGAGTGAAATTTCCGTATTGTGTATCCACGAGATGACTTCAAGAAAGAAATTGTTACTTACTGAGAATTTTTTCATAATTTCTTGAATTAAATTTCTCCATAATTTAGCTAAGTGAAAATTGTTTGTGATAAAGAGAAAAAAAAAGTTACTAACTTGCGATTTTTTCATCATTTCTTGAATTAAATGTCTACATCTTGTACCTAAGTCATGTAAACAATAAAGAGTTTGCTAATTACTTAGAATTTTGTCATAATTTCTTTGAACGAAATGTATTTTTGTTAATCCAACATGTGAATTCAAGAAAGAATTTGCTACTTAGTTACAATTTTTTCATAATTTCTTGAATGAAATTGTGTATCCAAGAGTTGACTTCAAGAAAGAAATTGTTACTTACTGAGAATTTTTTAATAATTTCTTGAATTAAATTTCTACAAGCTTGTGGAGTACTACATTACGTTATATAAACAGACTGGGATTCTATGATAGAGTGATTACACCACTTAATAATACTGGTCAGGAACTGAGAAATGTCCAGGAGGAAGTCAGTGAAATTTGCATGAGACTTTTTTCATAATTTCTTGAATTAAATTTCTACATCGTGTATCTAAGTATGAAATTGTGTATCCAAGAGTTGACTTCAAGAAAGAAATTGTTACTTACTGAGAATTTTTTAATAATTTCTTTAATTAAATTTATAAATCGTGTATATAATTTAAAATTTTTTGTTATAAATAGAAAAAAAAGCTACTTACTTGCGATTTTCTCATAATTTCTTGAATGAAGTATCCAAGATAGTAAACCAATAAAGAGTCTGTTAATTACTTAAAAATATTTTCATAATTTCTTGAATGAATTTTCAATATTTCTTATTCAAGAGTTGACTTCAAGAAAGACCGTGTTACTTACTGATAATTTTTGAATAATTTCTTGAATTAAATTTCTACATCATTTAGCTAATTTAAAATTGTTTGTGATAAAGAGAAAAAAAGTTACTTACTTGCGATTTTTTCATAATTTCTTGAATTAAATTTCTACATCGTGTATCTAAGTCATGTAAACAATAAAGAGTTTGTTACTTACTTAGAATTTTGTCATAATTTCTTGAACGAAATGTATTTTTGCTAATCCAACATTTGAATTCAAGAAAGAATTTGCTACTTAGTTACAACTTTTTCATAATTTCTTGAATGAAATTGTGCATCCAAGAGTTGACTTCAAGAAAGAAATTGTTACTTACTGAGAATTTGTTAATAATTTCTTGAATTAAATTTCTACATCATGTAGCTAAGTGAAAATTGTTTGTGATAAATAGAAAAAAAGTTACTTACTTGCGATTTTTTCATAATTTCTTGAATGAAGTATCTGTACTGTATATCCAAGAGGTGAAATCAATAAAGAGTTTGTTTCTTACTTACAAATATTGTCATAATTTCTTGAATGAATTTTCCGTATTGAGTATCCAAGAGTTGACTTCAAGAATGAAATTGTTACTTACTGAGAATTTTTTAATAATTTCTTGAATTAAATTTCTACATCATTTAGCTAAGTGAAAATTGTTTGTGATAAAGAGAAAAAAAGTTACTTACTTACGATTTTTTCATAATTTCTTGAATTAAATTTCTACATCTTGTATCTAAGTCATGTAAACAATAAAGAGTTTGCTACTTACTTAGAATTTTGTCATAATTTCTTGAACGACATGTATTTTTGTTAATCCAACATGTGAATTCAAGAAAGAATTTGCTACTTAGTTACAACTTTTTCATAATTTCTTGAATGAAATTGTGTATCCAAGAGTTGACTTCAAGAAAGAAATTGTTACTTACTGAGAATTTGTTAATAATTTCTTGAATGAAATTTCTACATCATGTAGCTAAGTGAAAATTGTTTGTGATAAAGAAAAAAAAAGTTACTTACTTGAGATTTTTTCATAATTTCTTGAATGAAGTATCTGTACTTTATATCCTAGAGTTGAAATCAATAAAGAGTTTGTTACTTACTTACAAATATTTTCATAATTTATTGAATTAAATTTCAGTATTTAGTATCCAAGAGTTGACTTCAAGAAAGAAATTGTTACTTACTGAGAATTTTTTTCATAATTTCTTGAATTTAATTTCTACATCGTATATCTAACTCGTGAAAACAATAAAGAGTTTGTTACTTACTTAGAATTTTGTCATAATTTCTTGAACGAAATGTATTTTTGTTAATCCAACATGTGAATTCAAGAAAGAATTTGCTACTTAGTTACAATTTTTTCATAATTTCTTTAATGAAATTGTGTATCCAAGAGTTGAATTCAAGAAAGAAATTGTTACTTACTGAGAATTTTTCTTTGTTTATCCAGCAGGTGAATTCAAGAAAGAATTTGCTACTTACTTACAATTTTTTCATAATTTCTTTAATGAAAATTTCTGTATTGTGTATCCAAGAGGTGAATTAAAGAAATAATTTGTTTCTTACTTACTTCCAATTTTTTCTAAGTTTCTTAAATGAAGTTTATGAAGTATTTATCCATGAGGCAACTTCATTAAATATGTTGTTAATTCATTATAATATCTTAATAATATATTTAACGAAATTTCTTTTTTTTTATCCAGCTGGTGAATTCAAGAAAGAATTTGCTATTTACTTACAATTTTTTCATAATTTATTTAATGAAATTTCTGTATTGTGTATCCAAGAGGTGACCTCAAGAAAGAATTTGTTACTTACTTACAATTTTTTCATAGTTTCTTAAATGAAGTTTCTGCATTGTGTATCCAAGAGGTGACTTCAGCAAAGAGTTTGTTACTTGCTTACAATAGAACTATTCTAAAGAATAAAGACGGGTTAAGCTTAAAGATATTTATTGCTTAAACGTATTGACACATAGCTCAAAGAGACACACAAGGCCCAAAGAAACATACACAGCTCAAAGAGACACAAACAGCCCAAAGAGACAAACATAGACCAAAAAGACTCAGACACCCCAAAAAGACACACAGTCCAACGAGACACACACAGCCTAAAGAGACACACACATCACAAAGAGACACACACATACCAAAGAGACAAATAAAGCTCAAAGAGACTTACACTGCCCAAAGATAAGAAAACATCCAACAGAGAAACAAAAAGCCCAAAACGACACAAACACCCAACAGAGGCACACACAGACCAAAAAGAATCAAACTGCCCAAAGATATATACAGCATAATGACACAAACACTGCCAAACTACACACACACAGGATAAAGATAAATACAAACTGACCTAATATAAACAAAACGCCAAAAGAGAAAAAAAAAACTATCAAAGAGACAAAAAAAAAACACCCATACCGACCCATACATGACAACAAGATTCAAAAACTTCAAATATACTCATATGGCCTCTAAGAGACACAAACAGCCAAAATAAACTCACACAGACCAAAAAGATTCAAACTGCCCAAAGAGACATACAGCCTAAAGAGACACACAAAGCCCAAAGAAACACACACAGACCAAAAAAAAAACCGCCCATACAGACACATACAGACCAAAAGATTCAAACGTCCCAAAGAGACACACATAGCCCAAAGAGTCACACACGACCCCTAAGAGACACAAACAGCCAAAAGAAAGACACACAGACCAAAATGACTCAAACAGCCCAAAGAGATACACATAGCCCAAAAAAAACACAAACAGCCCAAAGAGACAGAAGCCCAAAGAGACAAACACAGCCCAAAAAAGACTCAAACAGCCCAAAGAGACACAAACAGATCAAAAAGACTCAAACAGGACAAAGAGACAAACAAACAGAACAAAAAGACTCAAACATCTCAAAGAGACACACAGCCCAAAGAGACAAGAGACGCACACATCCAACAGAGAGACACAATGCCCGAAGAGACACAAACAGCCAAAAGAGGCTCACACAGACCATAAAGATTCAAACTGCCCAAAGAGACATACAGGCTAAAGAGATACACACAGCCCAAAGAGACACACACAGGCTAAAGAAACATACACACAGTTCGAAGAGACACGCATAGCCCAAAGAAACACACACAGCCCAAAGAGACACAAACAGCCCAAAGATAAAAAAAACAGATCAAAAAGACTCAAACAGCTCAAAGAGACACACAAACAGACCAAAAAGACTCAAACAGCTCAAAGAGACATACAGCCCAAAGAGACAAGAGACGCACACATCCAACAGAGAGACGCAAAGCCCGAAGAGACACAAACAGCCAAAAGAGGCACACACAGACCATAAGTATTCAAACTGCCCAAATAGAAATACAGCCTAAAGATACACAAACAGACAAAATAGACACACGCACAGTATAGAGAGGAAACCACGATGTTCGAATATAAATAAAACCCCCAAAGAGACACACACACAGCTAAAAGAGAAAAAAAACGACCATACAGACACATAAATACCAAAAAGATTCAAATCCCTCCAAAGAGACACACATTGCCCAAAGAGACACACATGGCCTCTAAGAGACACAAATAGCCAAAGTAAACACACACAGACCAAAAAACGCCCATAGATACACATACAGACCAAAATATTCAAACGCCCCAAAGAGACACACAGAGCCCAAAGAGGCAGATACGACTCCTAAGAGACACAAACAGCCAAAAGAAAGACACACAGACCAAAATGACTCAAACAGCCCAAAGAGACACACATAGCCCAAAGAAACACAAACAGCCCAAAGAGACAGAAGCCCAAAGAGACAAAAAGAGCCCAAAAAAGACACAAACAGCCCCAAAGAGACACAAACAGATCAAAAAGACTCAAACAGTCCACCGAGACACACAGCCCACAGACCAAAAAACGCCCATAGAGACACATACAGACCAAAAGATTCAAACGCCCCAAAGAGACACACATAGCCCAAAGAGACACATACGACCCCTAAGAGACACAAACAGCCAAAAGAAAGACACACAGACCAAAATGACTAAAACAGTCCAAAGAGACACACAGAGCCCAAATACACACACACACCCCACAGATACAGAAGCACGACGATACAAACACATAACAAAAAAGACTCAAACAGCCCCAAATAGACACAAACATATCAAAAAGACTAAAACATTCCAAAGAGACACATACCCCGAATAGTCGCACACAGCCAACAGAAACACACAAAGCCAAAAGAGACATAAACAGCCCCCAAAGATACAAACACAGACCAAAAAAGACTCAAACAGCCCAAAGAGACACACAAACAGACCAAAAAGACTCAAACAGCTCAAAGAGACACACAGCCCAAATAGACACATACATTCTCAAGAGACACAAACAGCTCAAAAAGACACAGACAGGCCAAAGAGAGACGCAAAGCCCAAAACGACACAAACAGCCAAAAGAGGAACACACAGACCATAAAGATTCAAACTGCCCAAAGAGACACACAGCCTAAAGAGACACACACTGCCCAAAGCCCCCCCCCCTTGTTGAACTGAATCCCTCCATGTAACTGAACCCCTGTATAACCGAAACCCTGTACAACTGAACCCCCGTGCTACTGAACTCTCGTACTACTGAACCTTCGTGCAACTCAACCCAATTTAACTAAACCCCTCGGGGAACGTTAGATCCTATTTAAATTGACAATACTCTTCAAATTTATAGCAAATTACCTCAGTTAACAGCTCCTTTGGGGTTACTTTAACTGTTAATCAGTTTAATCTTTTTTTTCTCCACTGATACAATCAATCACTAATTAATATCGTTCATTGTCTAAGTAAATTAAGTTATCTCCTGCCCTACAGAAATGAGGGAACAAACCAATTTTTTTGTCGGTTTTTGGTTTACCACTAAAAAAAGACATTGAACTTTGAAATTACGCAAATCCTCTTGGCAAAGTGTGATGACTAGTAGACTGAACTTTTTAAATTACGTCATCCCCTGGCAAAGAGTGTAATGACCTGCAAAATTAACAGAAAAAAACTGTTTGTACGGGGGCCCCTTAGAATCCAGACGAGCAACTCTACTCATGAACAGTCATGGTCCATGGATAGTAATTCATTTTTTGCTAACTCATGCAATGGTTTCATCACTTGCTTCAATGGGGTGTTCCAACAGAAAATTCGAATCAGGTCTTACGTTCGTAATTAAATAAGAATTATGAACTAAATGGTCATCTTACGTTATCACTTTAAGAAATAATCGTTGACACGTTTCACAAGTAATCATAGTACATTTACAAAAAGAAACCGTGTCCTTGTCTTGGTTACATCAAACAATTAGTACCAATGGACTTTAAGTTTCCTTATCCTTTAATTACCATAGGAAAGTATCACCTGTTAACCTGAATTTTATTTTCTGCAATAAATTTATAGAAAATACCAAGTAAAACACGTTTCTATGATTCAAATACGTGCCACGCAATCAGGGAGGCCTAGTCCTGGTTAAAACAAGGATTGTCTCCTTGAAAAATTTGAGCACCTGTGGGCAATAGACCAAATAAACAATAGCACCTATATCTAACCATTATCCTCATTTAAATTTACATAACTATGACGTAACAGCCAAGTGTGCGTCAAATGTAAAACAGTAGCATCGGCGTACCAAAACCTATTTCCAGTAATCGGTTTCTCGATTTCTCCCTTCCAGTAGAAATTATCTCCCGAAAAAAAAAAACACTTCTAACGTACCAATTTAATTGAGTGACAAGGTCACTTGAATTTCCTTGTGTAAACATTAGAATGAGGTCTTGAAGATCGTCTTGAACAAAAATATCTTGAAGAACGTATTGAAGAAAAATGTCTGATGTGCAAAAGGAGTGGGATTGTTACTATCCTATTTTTTGAAAATAAAAATGTTTCGAAATCGAAAAATATTATTCTTGTTAGATATTTTACTAGGTTACCTCTCCTCTCTCAAGGAGAACCAATATTTTTTACATCCGGGGGATTCCCCGCTTGGCTAGCGTCTAGAAGAAGGCACTTAGGGGGAAACATCTTGAAGAAAAAAAATCTTAAAGGAAAAACGTCCCCTAGACTATTGCGTAACAAGCACCTGCCCTGAAGAAACAGGTCTTAGAAAATACCTTGAAGAAACTTTGCCAAATATCCAGTAGCTTAAAAAAAAGTACCTGTACTGGGATTCGAACGAGGTGCCGGCCCATATGAGGCATTTATGACTACTTAAAATGAGCATAAACCGCTATCAATAAATAGATTTAACCAAAAACAAACAGGAATATATAACTAACAATCAAGTTAAATTTAAAACGAACAGAAATTACCATAAAATGAAGCAAGGCTAATATTCACTATGTATTAATTTTTAAGACCAAAACGTCGTTTGTTTTTGACTTGATGCAAAATGCATTGAAACCTTTTTTTCTCTTATAGTGTTGAAAAACCGAAGTCGTAGAGTCTTTATATATATATATATATATATATATATATATATATATATATATATATATATATATATATATATATATATATATATATATATATATATATATATATATATATATATATATATATATATATATATATATATATATATATATATATATATATATATATATATATATATATATATATATATATATATATATATAAAGACTCAACGACTTCGGTCGTTGAGTTCAGCATATATACATATATATACTTCGGTACACGACTTCGGTATATACAACGATTTCGGTATATATATATATATATATATATATATATATATATATATATATATATATATATATATATATATATATATATATATATATATATATATATATATATATATATATATATATATATATATATATATATATATATATATATATATATATATATATATATATATATATATATATCGACCCGGATCAATAGTAACCGAAACTCTAAAAAACGGAATTTTGGTACGAGTAGATACATAAAAAGAATCAGATTTTTATGTTGATTTCAAATATATATATATATATTTCATCAAGTTTAATCTTACCCATCAAAAGTTAAGATCCTGAAAAAAATTGCCTTATATTCAAAAAAAGGGAAAAAAAACCTCTAAAAGTCATAGAATCCTAATGAAAATCAAACCACCAGATTCAGCATAATAGAAAACCCTACTGTAGAGGTTTCAAGCTTCTATCTGCAAAAATGTGGAATTTTGTATTTTTGCCAGAAGAAAGATCACGGGTGCGTGTTTATTTGTTTGTTTGTTTTTTCCCCTGGGGTGATCGTATCGACCCAGTGGTTCTAGAATATCGTGACAGGGCCCATTTGAACGGAAATTAAAAGTTCTAGTGTCCTTTTTAAGTGACCAAAAAATTTGAGGGCAACTTGGCCCCCACCCGCACTCCCGTTTTTCCCGAAGTCACCCCATCAAAATTTTGAGATAGCCATTTTGTTCAGCATAGTCGAAAATCTAATAAATATGTCTTTGAGGATGACTTAATTTCCCACAATTCCCGGGGGAAGGGCTGCAAGTTATGAACTTCGCCCGTTGTTTACATATAGTATTGGTTTTTGGGAAGTATACAGACGTTTTCAGGAGGGTTTTTTTTCTGGTGGGGGGGGGGGGGGTTCGGAGGAGGGGTTTACTTGGGACGATCGGTCCATGGAGGACTTTCTCTTGGGGGAAGGGAAATTTCTATGAAGGGAGCGCCGGATTTCCCTGCATTATTTAAAAAACGATCAGAAATTAAATAAAAGAAAACAAGTTTTTTCAACTGAAAGTAAGGAGAAACATTAAAACTTAAAACGAACAGAAATTATTACGTATATGAGTGGGTTCGCCCCCTAGTCAATACCTCACTCTTTACGCTAAAGTTTTTTTAGTGCTTTCAAAAGAGCTACCTATTCTAATTAAACGGCCTTTGTGATTCAGGGATTTGTGATTCGAACAAAATTCAAACTTTAGCGTAAAGAGCGAGGTATTGACTAGGGGGTGAACTCCCTCATATACGTAATAATTTCTGTTCGTTTTAAGTTTTAATGTTGCTTCTTACTTTCAGTTGGAAAAAATTGTTTTTTCTTTAATATATATATATATATATATTATATATATATATATATATATATATATATATATATATATATATATATATATATATATATATATATATATTTTTTTTTTATATATATATATATATATATATATATATATATATATATATATATATATATATATATATATATATATATATATATATATATATATATATATAAAAGCCGTATCTAAAATAAAAGAAAGCAGGCTATCATCTTTGATGGTCCATACAGGGGGTAAAATTCTAGACAAGCTAATTTTTGCTATCCTGGAAAGGGATTACACAGGGCTGAGATTTAAAGCTTTGACGCTTCTATGCCCAACCGTTTTCGCAAAATTCTAGGAGAAATCCCCAAAATTTGGAAACAGGGGAAGCACTGAACAGAACACAAGTGACGAGCCAAAAGTAAAGAAAGAGAGGTGATCGACCAAACTTCAGCTGCCGTGCTTGGGAAATATCTGACAAATTGTAATTGGCCGTGGAATTCCCGTGTCGTTTTAAAATCAATTTTCTGTGAATAGGCAGCACGGCGGCAAAGTGTACTTTGACAATAGATTACCAGTTTTTGTTAAGAAAAAAAAATCACTCAGTGATAATTTATTGTGTCCTCTGGCATTGTGTGTCCCTAGACCCGGGCCGTATGGGCCTATGGGTAAATCTTGAAGAGGGGTTAGATCAGGAAAATGAAACTATCAGAACGGATCCGCAGACCAAAGTATGCCCCATGAAGGTGTCTTGAAGTACCCACCTCCACTCCCTCTCCTTCTGGAGGGCACCGGCCTCCAAAAATCCCTTTGTTATAAAAGTGAACCCTTGCAAGATAGATCTTCTCTTTAAATGAAGTACAAGAAAAGTGTTTTTAGTTCCACAACCTATCTTAATCTCAAAACTATTTTGCAAGGTTTCACTCCCATAACACACAGATTTTTAAAGGTCATTAAATGTCAGGACCCTCCAGAGGGAGAAGGAGTGGAGGTAGGCACCCAAAAACACCCTCTCGGGACACACCTCAGCCCGCAGACCCGCCCCTGAAAGTTCCATTCTCCTAACCTTAACCCCTTTGTAAGATAGCCAAAAGTAGCTAAAGTAGAATCTTACCAGACTTAGAAATCAGAAAAGGGTTAACATAAAAATAGAGAGATCTAAGTAATTTTGTTTTCAGTAAAGCGCAAATGATGTCCCATCATTTATGGAGGGAACTTTCACTTCACTGCTTCTGTGGCGTAGACTTAGCCTAAAAATATCCTTTAAAGGAAGGGAGGCTATGGAATAATTCATCTCCTTTTCCTCCTTCCAAATTTGTATGAAGGACATGTCAAAATATATTAGACAATGAAGGCCTAAATTGCACCTTTTGATTCTTCTGGTGCACCCCCCCCCCCCACCCACAGATATATCAACTGAACTTCCATAGTAGTTGGTGCAGAAGTAAATTTTTCAGTGCATAAATTTATGAGCACACAGAAGTGCATGCACACTTTATGTTTACTGTAAACCAAACAATTTGTTTCACAAAGAAAAGGTTCTATGTTGCTTTCCGAAAGAATAATATATCTGAGTGTGTAGAAACAAAAAAATTAACAATTTTTCGGTACTTATGCATTATAAGGTGGCCTACTCAACGCTACCGCTATATACTGTATTAAGAAACACTAAAATAAACCCGTCAAACGGGTATTTGCAATGAACAAATGGATCGCAAAGCGTGGTTTCTCTTTGAGTTTACAATATTTAAACTATTTTTGGCACTGGTGCATTATACGGACACTTCTAAAAAGTCAAGTTTGGTTAATGCTAATGAAATAAAATAAAATAGGATGAATATATAATAGTTTAAATGCAAATTCGGGCTATATATTTGTACATTAGGGGGGTGGGGGTGGGGGGCGGGGTAAAGCATACCATATATTAAATGCGGAACCTAATCTAACCTAGGTACCTCCCCCCTAAACCCAAAGAAACAACAGTTTAAATATCGTAAATGCAATGAAAAATACTCTTTGCATTCCATTTCTCAATAGCGGTCTCTTGAAAATAACCAGTCTGGCGGGTTTCGTCTCTCATATTTTTGGGGGGAATTTAGGGGGGGAAAGGTTACGTATTTAATATATGCTAGGCTTTACCCCCCCCCCCTTGATTTGCAAATATATGGCCCAAATTTGTATCTAAACTATTATATATTCATCCTATTTTATTTTATTTTATTTCATTAGCATTAAACAAATTCGGGTAAATTTTTACCAAATCATATTATTGACAGTAGAACCCTATCATGAGGTCCGGGATGAACACCGTGCTGCCATCTACAATTTAGTTTAATGCTGACGGGACATAATTTATTCAAGGATTATCGATCGAGTCTAATGGGGGTCAAGGTCAATCGATCTGTTGTTGTTGTTTGGCCACGTGTAATGGCATGAGGGGTGATTTACATAATCGATGGGCGAATTATTGATTCACGAGCGTGGGGAATTATGAAACAATATGGTCATAGAGTCCCTAGGGAGAAAGATTACGTAATCGCTCAATGACCTCTTTTTCCAAGGTCGATTTATTTGATGTTTTTCTGCCATCTACAATTTAGTTTAATGCTGACGGGACATAATTTATTCAAGGATTATCGATCGATTCTAATGGTGGTCAAGGTCAATCGATCTGTTGTTGTTGTTGTTTGGCCACGTGTAATGGCATGAGGGGTGATTTACATAATCGACGGGGGAATTATTGATTCACGAAGGGGAAATTAAGAAACAAACATGGCTTCATTGCTGTTTGGCTAGCTTAACCTGAGAAATTGATTTACATAATCGCTAGGGGGAATTATTGATTCACGAGGAGGGAATTAAGAAACATTATGGTTTCTTTAATCCTTAGGCCTGACCTGTGAACTTGATTTACATAATCGCTAGGGGAAATTATTGATTCACGAAGGGGAGAATTAAGAAACATTAGGCTTCTTTAATCTTAGGTCTGAGGGATAAACGTTCTTTAGGTCAGAGAGAAAAATTAATATTCTATTTTTAAATAGGGCTTCATTGATCTTTAGTGTCAGGAATTATAATTGACATCACTTGTTATCTTGGAATTATGCGGGAGTCTAAAGAGATAGAAATTCTATTTTTAAATACGGCTTCACGGAGCTTTAAGTCGGAGACATAAATTGATATTCTAACGAAACCCTAATAGTTTAGCTAGGAAAATTTATGAGATGAAGAGATTAACGTAGGAAAGGGTTTCCTAGAAATTTGAAATGCGTTAGCGCAGAGATGCCAAACAAAAGGAACACGCTGAAATTACGTTTGGGGATTATTTCGGCGAAACGGTTTTAGATAGGTTATGGAATTATTTCGGCGAAACCGTTAGAGACGTTGATTTAAAAGATGATTTAAAAGATGATTTTAGAAGAGGTTTTGAGTGTGGTCGTTATAGTAAACAAGTTCTATTTGAACAGTGTCGTGAGGTCCTCTACCCAACCCCAAAGGGCCCCGATCGCCCTACCCCGATCCAAAGGGTTCCAATCCCCATACCCCAATCCAGAAGGAACCCCCCGGTCCCCAAAGGTTCCCAGGGCTCCCACCGGCCCCCCCGACCCCCAAAGGCCCCCCCCCGGCCCCCCCAAGGCCCAGCGAGCTCCCCAAAGACCACCGGGGTCCCAAAGGCCTTCACCCGGTCTCCAAATGTCCCCCAGGCTCTCAACCGGCCCCCAGGACCCCCAAAGGCCCTCCACCGGCACCTAAAGCTCCCCCAGGCTCCCAAAGGGCCCCCCACCCTCCCTCTACCTCTCCTCCCCACTCCTCACCGTCACCTATATTGGAAAAATTGGAAATTGAAAACTTAAAAGTGATATGGAAACTTTTTATTTTCTCTGGAGAAATTAGAAATGAATTATGTTCTTTGATAAAATTCAGAAGAGAACATGAACTTTTCTATCTTCTATGAAAAATTTGGAACAGTATTTTAAATTTTTTCATCTGTTTGAGAAAAATCTGAACTGAATTTGAAAATTTTTATATTTATTTTGGGAAAATAGAAATGATCAATAACTTATTTCATTTTCATTGAGAAAATTCAGAATCGAAGTTGAACTTTTCTTCACTTCTTTGAGAAAATTTAAAATTGAAGTGAAACTTTTAATCTTCCATGAAAATAATCACAATCATAGTATAACTTTTCCTATCTTCTATATAGAAATTTAGAACTGAACTTTAAATTTTTTATGTCATGGCGAACTTAAAACTGAAGTGGCAGCTTTTTATTTTCTCTGGAGAAATTAGAATTGAATTGTGTTCTTTGATAAAATTCAGAAGAGAACTTGAATATTCACGATCAAAGTATAGCTTTTCCAATATTCTATGAAAAATTTGTAACATAACTTTAAATTTTTTTCTTCTCTATGTGAAAAGTCGGAACTGAATTTAAGAAAATTCAGAATTAAAGTGAAACTTTTTATCTTCATGGAAAATAATCACTATCATAGTATAACTTTTCCTATCTTCTACAGAAAAATTTAGAACAGAACTTTAAATTTTTTTATGTCTTGGTGAACTTAAAACTGAAGTGGAAGCTTTTTATTTTCTCTGGAGAAATTAGAATTTAATTGTGTTTGTTGGTAAAATTCAGAATAGAACTTGAACTTTTCTATCTTCTATGAAAAATTTGGAATAGTATTTTAAGTTTTTCATCTCTTTGAGAAAAATCTGAACTGAAGTGAAAAATTTTTATATTATTTTGGAGAAATAGAATTGATCAAAAACTTATTTCATTTTCAATGAGAAAATTCAGAATCGAAGTTGAACTTTTCTTCTTCCGAGAAAATATATTGAACAGAACTTTAAATTTTTTCATCTCTTTGAGAAAGGTCGGAACTGAATTTAAGAAAATTCAGAATTAAAGTGAAACTTTTTATCTTCATAGAAAATAATCACAATCAAAGTTTAACTATTCCTATCTTCTAAGGAAAAATTTAGAACTGAACTTTAAATTTTTTATGTCTTGGGACTTTTCTTGTTCCGGGAAAATATTTGGAATAGAACTTTAAATTTGACTCTTTGAGAAAGGTCGGAACGTAAAAAGTTAAAAAATACCATGTTAAAAAATTCAAGAAAGTATTTACAAATTGGGGAGGGGACTCTTTGAGGTTGGAAAATGGGTTTAGGAATGCCATTATGAATGGAACTTGTTCAGAAGATATAATAAAGCCATAACAAAGTATTAAAAAATGGAGAGGGGACTCTTTGGGGGGCCCGGGGAGGGTGTTTGGGGGACCCTTGGGGGAGGGTGTCCCTTCTGTGTCTCAATGCACAAAAAATATTAAAAAAATGGGGAGGGGAGGAGGGGAGGGGAGGGGAGGGAGGAGGGGAGGGGAGGGGAGGAGGAGGGGAGGAGAGGGGGAGGAGGGGAGGGGAGGGGGAGGGGGTTGGGGGGAGGGGGGTTGGGGGGAGGGGAGGTGACGGTGAGGAGTGGGGAGGGAGAGGGAGGGTGGGGGGCCCTTTGGGAGCCTGGGGGAGCTTTGGGTGCCGGTGGAGGGCCTTTGGGGGTCCTGGGGGCCAGTTGAGAGCCTGGGGGACATTTGGAGACCGGGTGAAGGCCTTTGGGACCCGGGGGGTCTTTTGGGCGCTCGATGGGCCTTGGGGGGGCCGGGGGGGGGCCTTGGAGGGGCTGGGGGGCCGGGGGGCGCCCTGGGTACCTTGGGGGACGGGGGGGTTCCTTCTGGATGGGGGTATGGGGATTGTAACCCTTTGGGTCGGGGTAGGGTGATCGGGGGCCCTTTGGGGTTGGGGTAGAGGACCTCACGACATTGTTCAAATAGAACTTGTTTACTATAACGACCACACTCAAAAATCCTCTTTTAAATCATCTTTTAAATCAACGTCTCTAACGGTTTCGCCGAAATAATTCCATAACCTGTCTAAAACGGTTTCGCCCAAATAATCCCTAAACGTAATTTCAGTGTGTTCCTTTCGTTTGGCATCTCTGCGCTAACGCATTTCAAATTTCTAGGAAACCCTTTCCTACGTTAATCTCTTCATCTCATAAATTTTCCTAGCTAAACTATTAGGGTTTCGTTAGAATATCAATTTATCTCTCCGACTTAAAGCTCCGTGAAGCCGTATTTAAAAATAGAATTTCTATCTCTTTAGACTCCCGCATAATTCCAAGATAACAAGTGATGTCAATTATAATTCCTGACACTAAAGATCAATGAAGCCCTATTTAAAAATAGAATATTAATTTTTCTCTCTGACCTAAAGAACGTTTATCCCTCAGACCTAAGATTAAAGAAGCCTAATGTTTCTTAATTCTCCCCTTCGTGAATCAATAATTTCCCCTAGCGATTATGTAAATCAAGTTCACAGGTCAGGCCTAAGGATTAAAGAAACCATAATGTTTCTTAATTCCCTCCTCGTGAATCAATAATTCCCCCTAGCGATTATGTAAATCAATTTCTCAGGTTAAGCTAGCCAAACAGCAATGAAGCCATGTTTGTTTCTTAATTTCCCCTTCGTGAATCAATAATTCCCCCGTCGATTATGTAAATCACCCCTCATGCCATTACACGTGGCCAAACAACAACAACAACAGATCGATTGACCTTGACCACCATTAGAATCGATCGATAATCCTTGAATAAATTATGTCCCGTCAGCATTAAACTAAATTGTAGATGGGAGAAAAACATCAAATAAATCGATCTTGGAAAAAGAGGTCACTGAGTGATTACGTTATCTTTGTACCTAGGGACTCTATGACCATATTGTTTCATAATTCCCCACGCTCGTGAATCAATAATTCCCCAATCGATTATGTAAATCACCCCTCATGTCATTACACGTGGCCAAACAATAACAACAGATCGATTGACCTTGACCCACATTAGACTCGATCGATAATCCTTGAATAAATTATGTCCCGTCAGCATTAAACTAAATTGTAGATGGCAGCACGGTGTTCGTCCCGGACCTCATGATAGGGTTCTACTATTGACTTACGAATAAAGTGAATATACGACTCGATGCCTTTTTTTATGCTCTTTCCAAATATAATGATCATTTTTGTCGGAAATGAATTTTACCCCCACCCTTATATATACCAATTCAGGGTATATATTTGCACATTAGGGGGAAGGGGGTAAAGTTTAAACTTACTTCCCATTACATCAGAAATAGAATTCCCCCCCCGCGAATGTGCAAATATAAAATTAAGGTAAAATGTTGTCATGACCTGTCATATAGGCAAAGGTAAATTTTTACCAAATCATATTATTGACTTATGAATAAAGTGAATATACCACTCGATGGCTTTTTTTATGCTCTTTATGAATATAATGATCATTTTTGTCGGGAATGAATTTTAGCCCCCACCCCTATATATACCAGTTCAGGGTATATGTTTGCACATTAGGGGGGATGGAGGGAAAGTTTAATCTTACCTTTCATTTACATCAGAAATAAAATTTACCCCCAACCCCCTATTGTGAAAATATATACCCTGAATTGGTATAAATAGGGGTGGGGGTAAAATTAATTTCTGACAAAAATAATTATTATATTCATAAAGAGCATAAAAAAGGCATCGAGTGATATATTCACTTTATTCGTAAGTCAATAATATGATTTGGTAAAAATTTACCCAAACTTGACTTCTTTCGTGGCTACCGTATATTGTACAAGTACCCAATTTTCTTTTAATAGATGCGAAAGAGGCAAGATATCTTAATTATTTGTGTGTGAAAAAGCAAACGTCGATTCAGTATGTTTCTGGGTTGTTCGCAAGTTAGGTGTAACAGCTGGGTGCATTATAACGCTTAATCATACGAGTATGACGATTAACATTCTCTGATAGTAAAATGTGGATTTTTGCTTTTTATGTTTTAATAGGTAGGTCCTGCTTTTTACTTTTGATTAGTTTTTAAAAGAGAGCTATTCAAGAAAAGTAAGGAGCGATGAAGGTATAAGCCTAGAATTGGGGCTATTTACGAGGAAACACGCTGAGAAAGCAATTCATACTTCGTAATAGGCCATGCATAAAAATTATAGTCGACACTTTTTGTAGGCACTTTCACGATACTTTACCCCCCCTCCCTAATGCGCAAATATATATTCGTAAGTCAATAATGTGACTTTATTTTCCCTTTACTGGAAAAATACAAATGAATGTGCATTGTCAGTTAATATACATATACTGATATTTAGTAATCAAAATGTTAGCATGATTTGTTTTATTACAGTTATAAAAGTAAAAACATTTATATTTTTTCAGTAAAGTGCAAATTATAAAGGCCTTGGGTAAAGGATAGGGGTTTTGAGCCCAACTCATGTTAATTTCTGCTTGTTTTGAGTTTGACTCGGTTATTAGTTGTAATTTCTGTTCGTTTTGGGTTTCATTTTTGATCATTTTTGCTCATTTTTGGTTTAATGGAGTTCTTTACGTATCTTTGAAAAACTTATTTTGTGGAAATTTTTTTTTTTAATTAATTTATAGAAAGTGTGGTCATATAAACTTCGGAGGAGGCTCATTGGATTGGTAATTAGACGCTCTAGTGCTCTGTTTAAGAGTCAAAGTGATCGGAGGGCAGCTACCGCCCCTCCCACACATCGTATTGTCCCGAAATGCATCCAATAGAAATTTTGAGATAGCTATTCTATTCAAAATAGTCTAAATATCATATAACAAGGCTTTTGGGGGTGAAACAAACCCCAGCTTGATATGATTTTTTTGTGAATATTGGTCTTTATTAAAAATGAATTTCGGTACTTTCGCATTATCAGGGCCCCTCTAAAGAAGTTCAACAAGATATGCTACAGTCAAACGGGAAAGACGCAATGAAAAACCCATTTTTACAAAATGATTCAATACACCGCAGTAGAGAAATACATAGTATAGCGTGGTTCTAAGATATTTAAAGTGTTGTTCTTTAGTGTTTTGTGGGGGGAAAGGTACCTAGGTTAGGTTACGTATATAATATATGCTATACTTTGCCCCCCACTCCCCCTAAGGTGCAAATATATAGCCCAAATTTGTTTCTAAACTATCATATAGTCATCCTATTTTATTTTATTAGCATTAACCAAACTTGACTTTTTAGAGAGGCTCTGATAATGCGAAAGTACTTGAATTTCTCTCTCGAGGGTTGTAAGTTATGCCCAGGGGGTATTTCAGGTTTTTATGGAAGGGATGATTTTTTAACTTTAGAAGAGGTTCAGTCTTTCTCACTGAAAAAGACTAAATCAGTATAAAAAGAACAGAAATTAATTAAAAACCTTTTTCCACAAAATAACTTCTTTTTTTTAAAGTAGCCTAAAGAACTCCATTAAACCCAAAATGAACAAAAATGCCATCAAATAATCTACCAAGCATACAACTACCACAAATCAGTATCAATAAATAAATGAAACCCAAAGCAAATATAAATTAAAATACATAACGGAGTGAAACTCAAAACGGGCAGACATTATTACGAGTCGGGTTCTAAACCCCATGCTTTCTAAAAGTCAGAATATAATTTGTAGGCTACTTTATTGAAAAAAATTCTTTTAAATGTTTTCACTTTTACAACTGTAAGAAATGAAAAATTCATGATAACTTAAATGAAGAAATACCAGCATATGTATTAAACTGACAATGTACACTTTTTTTTCCGTAAATTCATTTGAATTTTTTTATTAAAGTACGAATTACACTCTGACTTTTAGTAAGCCCAGGATTTAGAACCCTACTCATATTAATTTCTGATCGTTTTGAGTTTGACTCTGTTATTTATTTTAATTTCTGTTTCTTTTGGGTTTCATTTATTTATCGATACTGATTTGTGGTAGTTGTATGCTTGGTAGATTATTTGATTCTATTTTTGTTAATTTTTGGTTTAATGGAGTTCTTTACTTTTTTTGAAAAATTTATTTTGTGGAAAAAGTTTTCATAATTAATTAGTCACAAAACCATGCCTTCTTCCATTGTAATCCACTCCACACTTTTAGGTCATTCTTAAATAATTATTTTTCCCAACAATTGTATTCTTAAAGTACAAGAAAGATATTTTAACAAAGGAGACATGACACATCAGGTGATAATAAACAGCAAAGGCCTACATCTAGGACCATCGTCTTCGTCTTAAAGAGGAGTTGTATTGTCAGAAAAGTGACTACAATCTTTGGACAGATCGTAAAATAAGGAATCTAATGGTCTCAATTTTGTTTTATTATCAATTTTTTTTTAGATTTTATCAGGCAGTAATTATTTACCGCAAATTAGAATATTCGTCTCCAAACTATCAAATTCATTCAAAAATTACCAATGCTTGTTTTAAACCTATTACCAGTGTTAGTTCTAGAAGTCAGTATAAAAATTTCTGATATTTGTTTTAAAACCTATATTGAGGTATAGCACCTATTTTTATATTTTTAATAAAATGGACCAAATCATTGACCAAAAAAGTGTCCTTTAAAAATTTTAAAATCTAATTGAAGGTCAAAAATGTAAGCTATTAGCTCCCAAAAATGTAAATTAGGCTAGTATTGTGATTTTTGTTGTTGTTGTTTTTGACAATATTGACAAATAAACACACTGTTATAATTTCATCGCTTTCATTAAAGCGCACATAACACTGAAGCATTTTGTTGTTTTAAGGGACGATTATCCCAGTTAGTGGTAATTTTGTACGTTTTAAGTTTGAATTATTATAATACTTTGTTTCTGCTTGATTGAAATTTTAGTACAGCTCTTTACTTTCCTTTGAAACATTTTTTTTTTGAAAAGGGTTTCCTTTGGGATTAAATTCTGTTCGTTTTTAATCGACATAGCTTTTGTGTGTATATTAATTATGAGATAAGGTTTTCTCAGGTTTTCTCCTTAAGAACCAACATATTGGACAGCAATTGAAATGTTGGGTGAAATTCGAATATTCAGTCAATATGTTCGATCAGCCGTAATATTGTGCAATAATTCGTTAACCCTATTTTTGCAATAAAATTTGGGATGGGCGGTGGTTTTTCTTATATCGTGACAGATATGTGCTGTTTCTTGAAATTTTGATTTAAAGTTTTAAAAAGAATTTTCCAAAGAAAGTAAAGAGTGATATTTAAAAGCAGAACCTCCAAAAATCAAATTAATAACAAGTCAAATTTAGATATAACATAGATTACTGTGAAAAAAAGGGATTTTTCAATCATACTGATTGCACAAATTTTGCACAAATTTTGGTCTATTTTGGTAGTCAGAAATAATGTATCTTTTGTGAATATTTTTGCATGATTTGTTCTTTGTTTTCAAGTGTTTTTATCCAGTTTACTTTTTTCGTAAGTATTTTGATTTTTTATCTAATTACATTAATAATGCACTATTCTAAGTCTGAAAATAGATATTTTTTCTTAATACTTAAAAAGTACTCTATTGTCTGGCCTGGCGATATATCTTAACTGAGGCAGTAAAAAGATTTCTTTTTATTATACGAATGCCAGCCGACCGGAGAAAAAAACTACTCACACCTTTTAGGGACTCAAGGATTGATACAACGAAACGTTTTCCCTTTTTTTTCTCTCCATTAAGGTCTACTTGATTTGGTTGAAATGCCCTGTAAGTTCCGAGCCTTATCAAAGACGAAAGACCTTTGGGACCATTTTCTCCTGTCACAAATAGATGAAGCCAAAGTTAATTAATTTTTTCCGCATTGAATCCGTTCGGTCCAGGGACTTGTGAATTAAATTTTAAAGCCGAACGCATTAAGTCCTGGTCAATCAAACAAAGAAAGTTTTTGTTTTATTTGGAGCCTACTCTCGTGTGAAGCAGTTTTTTTTCTTTGTCCTGGATATTGAGGTCTCCTTGACCAAAATACTTTCCGATATACGTTCTGAACTGTTGAAAAAAAGTCGCTTAGCCCTTTTTAGCACTTATTTTCTGGGCTGAACGAAAGCCAAGGAAAAGCTTTTTTTTTGTGTGTGTGCATACTCAGTTTCCTGTGGCCCAATAATGACAAATTTGAAATAAAAATAAAATTTTAATAATAATAAAGATTTAAATTTCAAGCAAATCCGGAATAATAATCTTAATTCCGTTTCTAAGGGACCCTTGGTCTCAGTCTAAAACCTGTTTTGTGCATTAAAGTACCCTTGGGGAACGATTCAAGAAAGTTTCAAGCCCATCAGACAGAAAAAGTGTTTGGCCTTTTATTGGGCTCCACTTGAGGGTACCCAGTGCTTGTTTCTCTCTTTATTGTTTTTATTGGGGTGCCATTAGCCCAACTACTTTCAGACTCGAGTTGCGAGATGATCGGGCTGAACCCGTTTCCAAACATAAAAATCGACTAAATTAAAATGTGAACGGAAATAAAGAAAAAATGACCATAACTGATTGTCCAACCGAAAGCGAAAGTAAAAGTTAAAATCAAATAAGAAAATGATAAAATAGAAGTCCAGCAAGCTGTGTGACAATCTGATGCGACCTCTTATTAATACGTCCGTTAAAATGTTACCAACATTCACGAGCCTTTAAGAAGGTTATTTACTCGTAATAAGATGATTTGTGCTCCACTGTCATCTAATTTGTATAACTCTGGAGACTACTCCTAAAGTGTTCTCCACTCTATATATTGATAACACAATTTATTGCAAATGGTGGGAAACATAATTGATATAATTGTAAAGTTGACTATTGTTTTGCTTTCCAGGTTTAGAAACTGTGTGTGCTGATGACAGAGATGAAGTTATTCATATAGTTACACCTCCACAAGAAAGAGAAAAACCTTCAGTAACTGACGACGTAATAAAAGTCGTTGAGCCACCGAAGTTTATTTCAAGAGAAAGGAGTCTGCGAGAACTCGATAGCTTTGATGTAAGAGTTGGAGCTAAATTCAACTTTGGTGGAAGTGATCCTCTTAGAGAGGTTAAGGTTGCTGTGGGGAAGCCTATAAGTACAGCAGATGGGATTGTCGTTGGAGATAACCTCAACTTTCAAGTTGAGGGCGCTGTTAAAGAGACTCCATCGAGTATTGCAATAGAAAGCCCTCAGTATGGATCTTCTAGCGAAGAGTTTTTACCTTTTTTCCCTCTTCCGACTTTTTCTGAAAAACTAGAGACAAAGTTGGGAGAAATTAAAAGGTCAGATTATTCTGAAGGCGAAAAATCCGCTAGCAATGACTCTAAGCCAATAAGGGTACTTCCTTTAGGAATGAAAGGAGGAGTGACCAAAGCAATACAGCTTCCCATAAACAAGATTTCTCTAACTACTCTATCACCTCTTTCAAATTCTTCGTTCCTAGAAAACTTGGATAAAAAGACAAAACCGAACAAAATATCGTCACCTCAAGACCCACATTTTCCAGTTATCCAACTACCCCCACTTAAACTGGTTGCACCACTTCCACAAACGTCCTATCAGCATCCAAATAATGTGATTTCTAGAAGAGCGGATAACTCACTGTCTTTCTCTTCTGATAATCCGTATGGTGTAAAGCATCAATTGGTGTTCGTACCTGTGCCATTAGCACAGAATAAAAATATCCCTACAGCAGTGCCTATATCCTCGTTTTTAGATAAAAATAAAAGTGACAGGGATGACTCTTTTGCAATGGAAAACGTGAAGCAGACTTTAGCATCTGCCAAAGAAACAATCATGTCGGCAAAAGGTATGCTTTCGGGTGTTATGGCTAAAAGAGCAGGATGGGTAAAAGAAAGGCTTTTTAGGGTAAAGGACTCGTCAGAAGAAGATTTGAACGACCAATTGCTAAACGTACACCAAATTCCCCTGCTTGGCTCAGATAATCACCCTTTTGATTCCACTCGGGTAGTTTTAGTTTCCCAGAGTGACCGTATTCCGCAACCAGCAAAACAGTTCTCTAAAAGTCCTTCAGTAGCTACTCATTTAAAGCCCCAGCAATTTGTCGTTGTTCCACCATCTAAGAACAATGATTATATTTCCAGCACTACACATGAAATAATACCATTAATTCGTGAAAAGTTAAGTACAGCAGTGAACACGGGGAAACTTGTATCGACAGCTCTTGAAGGTCAAGTAGCTGAAAGTAGACTTGAATCTGATCCATTGAAGAACAAAGATAATTTAAATCTAAAGCTGAAAGATCCCAACCAGACACGAGAACAAACAACATTTAAAAATGTTAAACTTTTTCCATTTACTTATGAGGATGTTAAGAACCCAATTTCGGATAAACGTACAAGGAAAATAACCAGTGTTTCTTCACCGAGCATTAATAATAAAAATATACTCTTGGCTTCTTCGCAAACTAGTACTGTTAACACTTCGAAAAATGAACAATCAATCAGCTTGAAATTTGATAATGAGCGAAGCAATGATACTGCTGACGCAGAATATATCTCTGTTCCTTTATATTTTAGAACTGACGCTCCTAATATAGTAGAAGTACCAGCTCCTGATCTTTCCAATGTCGTACACAAGACTTCTGATGATTACGGATATACAACGACTGCAAGTCATCAGCGGACATTTTACGAAACAACAATAAAAGGATCTTGGGTTCCAGTGCCATTGGATATCCAAGAAACCCAGCAAACGAATTACGAAACTAGTACCAATAAAAGTGAGAACTACGCTACTGGAGCTGTTTTAAATATTGGGCAGTTAGCGAGGTCCCCAACTGAAAGCATTGATTTCAGCCAAGAAGTGCGTAACAGTGAATTTGCAGATAAAAATACTAACATTGATCTACACAGCCTGAGGCCAAGACAAGACGTAGAAGAAATATGGACAGGTGAATCAAAGCATAATGAACAGAAATACTATTTAGAAAGAAATGATGGAATAGAAGTGACATTAGGACAAGAACACTTAGAAACTTTTCCAAACTTCCGAACATTCATTTCCCCAAAGGATGTGGGAATACAAAATGAAGATTCCATGGGTCACGGCTCTTCATTGCAGAAACAAGAAAGTTTTCTGAATCTTCAACACCACATTCTAGACCAAAGAGAAAAGCAACACGAAATTAACTTTTTTTCGTCTCAAGAGTTAGATTACGTTCTTAGTCACCTTGAGAAGTATCCTGAGACTGAAAATGAACGATTAAATTTTGAGGTTCCCGATCTTGAATCTAGAGCAACAAATGATGTATCTGGAAAAGGTTCAAGTAGCTTACTCCAAAGTATCTCAACAGGACAGTCACTGTTGCAACAATCACGAAATGCCGACAGTTCATTTTCCCTGTTTGACAAAGAACAATACGAACATCCAGACAAATTTGGTAGGAAAACATATGAGAATGAACCGTTCAATAATATCGTAACTGAGCCAACTACCAAACGAGACATAGTTGAAATAATGCCCATTTTTATACAAAATGGGTCGGTCCTTCCTGAGTCTAAAATGAATTTAGATCCTGCTGTGTATGATACATATGATGATGAAAATGAAGCAACTAAAATGCACCGTTCTGGAGCTCCGTTTGACAAGCCTGGTCTATTGGATGAGGATAGCTATGATGAATATAAAGAATCAGTGGACGATACAACAGTGCCACAAAACTCAGAACTAAAGGAAAGAAAGAGGAAAAAAGCATATTACCATGTTCATGAAAAACCATTAAAATATTCACCAAAAGGAGCTATGTATAGTATTATTCAAGGTAAGAGCAAATTACAATTGCAGTATCAAAAATAAAATTGTCTGGAAATAAACGGTGAAAACATAGAGAATTGTTGCATTATTTCCAGGTGAAATGCTGTAGCAGCACTGGAAATGAGAAAACATTGATAGGGAAATAGAAACAGTCACAAATGCAAACGTTCAAATAGTTTTGATGAAAAATAAACGACCAGTACACGGAAAAGAAATGAATAAGTTCCAGGCCAATCAGCAAAAATGAATAAGACGGCATAAAACTTGGATAAATCCTGTCCGTTCTCAATCCTACTTAAAAAAAATTAATAATAATCATCCCTGTAGCAAACCCAAAACATAAATATGATAATTTTCACACCCTAGAAACGTATTGTATATTACCAGTTCACATTTAAACACTCATAGCCTCCATAGGCACATATACTGGGGCTCTTTTCAATCTTTCCGAGTAAAATGGCAATCTCGACATTCTTTTCCAGTGCCTTGGTGGCTTAAAAGGTGCCTGGGAGAAAAGGGTAAAGGAGAGGAGCAGCGGCCGTCTAATCACCTGACCTTGAACCACTAAAAGCTCTAGAACTTCAAATTTTGAATCAAATGAGCCATTTTTAAATTTTCTCCTAGCACACCTTCTATAAGAAATGGTGAAACAAACAGAGGAAACACTTCGCTTTTTACTATCAGTAGGTAACGCTACAGAGTTGACTATAATAGACAAAACCTAGTGATTATCTCTTCTCTTTCTCACTTTGTATCTCTCTCTTGCTTTTTCTCTTTGTCTCTCTTAATCCATCTCTTTCTGCTTTTTTCGCTCTCCCTCTCTCTTGCTTTTCCCCTCTCCTTCTCAGGTCCTCTCTCTCCCTCTCCCCTCTCTCTCTCTCTATTCCTCTATTTCTTTCTTTCCTGCTTTCTTTTCATTGTCCAATCGTGTTCACTTGATGTACAATGCCTAAATTCTAGGACCAAAGCTTCCGACGGACTTCTGCCGATGATTTAATTTCCTATTACCTACTTAAGATAAAATAGTATCTATATAATGGTTTAAAAATCAACATAATCGAAACAAATAGTTGAAAGTTTCAGCTAATTAAATCAATGCAACTCAAGGTTTTGGAAAGTCCTTAAAAAAAAAGCACCAAGAAAATTCAAGATGATTGACGAAAAATTCCAAAAAAAAGAAAATAATGTAATAAAACAAAATAAATTACAGTATATAAAAATGTGTAGAAAATAAAATTATATTAAATCGGGTACAATTAGTGCTGTATTAGCTGCATTAACGATATTAATACAAGTACCGGGTACTATTTGAATTTTTTATTCTTTAGGGCACTCAAAAGTTCACATTTTTGGTTCCAATGCCCTGTATGACAAAAAGCAACAAATTTTGGATGACACTAAACACCATTCTAATGATAGAGCTGAAGCCGACAATTTTCAACCTGAATATATAGATGAATTTTATAGTGACAAGATGGATGCTGACTCATTCGAAACTGCCGTAAACAGGTAAACAATATTAAGTTCATATAGTTATATATACATCAAAATATCAAAATATACAAAAAATAATATTTATTGTCCAAGTAAAGAGCAATCAAAATTTTATAGACAAATTTTAACAAGCATCCATAAGAGGACTGCCGTAACCTGCAATAGGTGCGCTCACACCTTAATCATACTTTTCTTCTTAGATGTTTCTTATTTGTTTGTTTTTTTATATTTTAAACAGTAAGAATTATATCAAAGTGTTTGGGATATAATGTTCGTTAAAACACTAATGTGAAAAAAAGATAAAACATAAGACATGTTCAAGTCACTAATTAAAATACGCATCTTATTTATTTCAAACTCTACTGTGTTTTTAGTACATGTTGTTTGTCCTACCAAACTTAGCAGAGGGTTTGGGGGATAAGGATGACGCAAATTCTCCTCGAATATGTGTTAAAGTTTGCTTTATAAAGTTTTAATCAGTATTGTCTTATTTTGGCCTCTGCGAAGGACTGCCTCGACCCTTTCGGGGTACCTGCAAGACTGGGGGACCTCGCGGTCAATTCTAATCCCACTTGAGGAATGGCGCCCCTTGAGGAAATTATAAACGACACAGCATTCGCACGGGATTCTGATCAATGGATAATTCTTCTGGGCTTTGCATGTTTCGATCGGCGTCTTCGGGCTGAAAAACGTCTTCCAAGCAAATTTATCTACTATGGTCTGCCTCCCCGTAGTAGCATATTATTTGTAGGCATGAATATATAATGAGTCAGATGTAATAGGCTTGAGATTGTCTGTGCAGTATTTCGACTCTTGTTGATACAAGAGCATCGCCAAGTGCTGAAAACCATGCTGTGACCAAGATGGGCCCAGGATTGCACAAAGCCTCCATTCATGGAGGTCCCAGGGAATTCTTGCTGTCCGGTTCTATGCCGACTTAAGCACTTCGGTGTAGACTTGAGAAGATATAGATATGGGATCATTGCTTTTCCTGTGGCCAAAATAATTTCAATGATTTAAAGAACATAAAATAGGAACTTGGAATGTTACAACGTTAAAAAATTACCATCATATCAACATTTTGACTGACGAATTCAGATGATTCGAACTGGACTTATTAGGAGTTTCAGAAACTCATAGACCAGGGGTAGGAAGCCTGAAATTAGGTGATATAGAATTTGTTTACTCAGGCAGGAAGGATGGGGTAAATAGACAGGGAGTAGGGCTCATTATGAATCAGGAAGCTGCTAAGTCTTGTTTGGGATTGGTAGGTATTAATAACAGAATATTAAATACTCATTCTATGACTAAAAAGTTCAAGGTATCAGTTATAGCAATATATACCTCTGTAGAACTGATTGACGGAGATACTAGTGACTCAGATGAATTTTACTTACAGTTACAGGAGCAAATAGACAGGGTCAAGGGCAGAAATATGATGTTTTTACTAGGATATTTAAACGCCCAGGTTGGTAAAAATAGGGATAGATGGTATCCTAGCCTAGGTAAATTTGGTGTAAGAAAAGAAAACAGTAATGGATACAGACTTTTACAATTTTGTAGGTATTACAATCTAGTTATAACCAGCACGGTGTTTGGTCATAAAATTGCTAGTAAGTTAACATAGTTTTCAGCTTATGGTTTGACAAAAAACATCTCTATGTTGTAGTAAACCGAAGACTGGCAGGATCAATACAGGATACTGGGGTAGATAGGAGTGCTGTTATTGATGTTAAAAGTAAAGATCACCATCTGGTTGTGTCAAGTGTTAATTTAAAGCTCAAATTTCGGAAGGATAACTACCTCCTGGGAAGTTATCGATGTTGGTAGACTCCAGGATAAGAATTTGAGAGAAACTTTCCTGGACCAGTTGAATACTAAACTTGAGAATTTAAGATTTGATAATGTGGAAGATGGTTGGAATAATTTTAGAAAAATAATTTGTGAAGTTGCTGAAGGTGTGGTAAGGAAGAAAGCTAGGACTGCAGTTAAGAATATTAGTGAAAAAGCTTTATGTTTAATAGAAAGGAGAAAGGACTTGGTCAAGAATTATATGGGTGATAGATCATATGAAAACAAAAGGAATGTAAAGAGAGTGGAGAAAGCATTAAAATATGAACTAAGGAGGTGTGGAGTGGAGACCATGGATATAATTGCCGAGGATCTGGAAGATGCAGCTAGACGGCATAATAGTAAAATATTGTACTGGCATGTCAATCAATTGAGAGGGAGTAGTTAATCCTGATTTGGCCCAGTTAAAGATAGAAATGGGGCCACAATTAGCGACAAGGAAAGAATTAAAGAGAGATGGCAGAACATTTTGATAATTTGATAAACCGAGATAGAGTTGCAGGTAACGATATAGAGGAAAAAGAAAAAGTATGTGATACCTTGGATGTGAGGAAAGATTTGTTTTGCGAGGAAGAATTAGCGACAGTACTAAAAGGATTAAAAAATAATAAAGCTCCAGGTGCTGATAGTTTATTAAATGAGTTTCTTAAATATGGTGGCTCTGAGGTTAGAAATAAGTTATTGAAGATTATGAATATGATTTTTGAAAAAGGGGAAGTACCAAATGATTTTAGGAAAACCTTAATTAAGCCACTTTATAAGAAAGGTGATAAAAGTGAGTGTGGTAATTATCGAGGCATTAGTTTGGTCTCTATAGGTAGCAAATTACTTAGTAATACGATAATTTTTAGACTGAGAGATGCCGTAGACAAAGTTTTAAGAGAAGAACAGTGCAGTTTTAGAAAAGGTAGAGGATGTGTCGACCAAATTTTAACTCTTAGGTTAGTAATTGAGATGTGCCTGATTTGTCAAACACCTTTGGTCCTTAGTTTTATAGATTAGGAGCAAGCGTTGATAGAAGAGCTATAGCAAAGGTTTTATCCTAGTATGGTATACCAGACAAAGACATTAAAGTGATTTCTGCTATGTACGAGAATAACACGGCTGCAGTTAAGGTAGAAAATGATGTTAGCAACTGGTGTTGTATTAAATCAGGAGTTAAGCAGGGCTGTGTTCTATCTCCCTTTATATGGATTATTTTGATGGATTTTGTATTAAGGAGCACAGGTAAGGCAATGGGAGACCACAGAATCAAACGGGGAGGAAAAAGTCTCCTGGACTTCGTTTATGCTGATGATTTAAGCGTCCTAGAGCAAAGTTTGAGCGAGATGAATAAACTTTTCGAGGTTTTGCGAGTTCAGGGTGCTAGAATATGTTTAAAAATTAATGTTAAGAAGACTAAGTCACTAAGGCTAGGAATAAGTGAAGATGAAAAGCTGACGTTGGGTAATGAAAAGATTGATCAAGTGGGCAGCTTCACTTACCTTGATAGTATCAATAGTAAATACGGTGGGAGCAGTGAAGATGTTAAAAGTAGAATAGCCAAGGCTCAGGGTGTTTTTTCACAGTTAAAAAAAGTTTGGAAGAATAGGAAGGTAAGTCTGCAACCCAAGATTAGAATATTAGAAGCTACAGTGATGATAGTGTTCAAATATGGCTCTGAAGCATGGGCGCTTGGAAGAGCGGATGAAGAATTGCTAGGTGTATTCCAGAGAAATTGCTTAAGGATTGTTCTGGGTCCCCGGCTGACTGACCGTATTACAAACAATAGGCTGTACGAAAAATGTGGTTTAATACCACTCTCTATGGCTATAATGAAAGAAAGGTTGAGATGGCTGGGGCACGTTGTGCGGATGAAGGATGACAGATTGCCAAAGATTATTATTTTCGACCAACCGTCTAGGGCTTAACAGAAAACAGATCGTCCTCGTCTGGGGTGGGAGGACGTCATAAAGAAAGATTTAAAGGAAATGAGAACTTCGTGGGAGGGTGTAAAGAGGGAGGCTTTGAATAGATTGGGATGGAGGAGGAGCGTGCGTAGCTCTGTTGGCCTCAGTCGGCTGACTACTGCGGTGAGTTGTTAGTAGTAGTAGTAGTGATCTCTGAACGGTTCTTCTTCAAGACCAAAAGAAATATACTCAAATGTAGATATAAACATATATCAAACAGTTATATAAACAGTTCGTGGTAACGAACTCTAAGTAAGGAGCAAAAAAATGATTCTGATATCAATGTATACATGAAATGAATCAGCTTATCATGCTGATTCTAAATATATTAAATAAAAAAAACAAGTTTTTAAAACTGAAAGTAAGGAGCGACATTAAAACTTAAAACGAACAGAAATTATTCCGTATATGAAAGGGGCTTTCCCCTCCTCAACGCTTCGATCTTTACGCTAAAGTTTTTTATTGTTTTAAAAAATAAATTTTTGAGACAGAATCAAACTTTAGCGTAAAGATCGAGGCGTTTAGGAGGGGAGAGCCCCTTTCATAAACGTAATAATTTCTTTTCGTTTTAAGTTTTAATGTCGCTCCTTACTTTCAGTTTAAAAAACTTTTTTATTTAATTTCTGATCGTTTTTTAGTTAATGCAGCTTTTATTTTGGTTCACCGTCATTGAATAAGTAAACAAAATTTGCATAAAAATTTTACTTTTCTTTTGCCAAATGGATATCTCTAAATTTGGTTATGACGTAATTTACAAATTAACTTACGTAACTAACTTCTATATTCGTATATTTTTCTTCTGGCTAAAAATACAAAGTTGCAGATTTTTGCAGATATGAGCTTGAAACCTATGTAATAGGGTTTTCTAATCCGCTGAATCTGGCGGTGTGATATTCATTAAAATTCTTTCACTTGTAGGGGATGTTTCTCCCCTCTTAAAAAAATCAGGTAAATTTTCTCAGGCTCGTAGCCTTTGATGAGTAATACTAAACTTAATAAAATTCATATATTTCGAATCAGCATTATAAACACATTCTTTTGATACATTTATTGACATCAAAATTCTGTTTTTAAAAGTTTCGATTACTATTGAGCCGTATCGCTTGTTTTTTTTATTGTTTTTTGTATTACATATATGTTATTACGTATATGAGGGGGTTCTCCCCTTAGTCAATACCACGCTCTTTACGTTAAAAGTTTAAAAAAAAATTATTCACAAACCCCTGAATCACAAAGGCCGTTTAATTAGAAGAGATAGCTCTTTTGAAAGAACTAAAAAAACTGCAGCGTAAAGAGCGAGGTATTGACTTGGGGGAGAGCCCCCTCACATACGTTAAAATTTCCGTTCGTTTTAAGTTCTAATGTTGCTTCTTACTTTCAGTTGAAAAAACTTGTTTTTTTTATTTAATTTCTGATCGTTTTTTAAATAATGCTTGGAAATCCGGCACCCCCTTCATAGAAATGTCCCTTACCCCAAAGAAACATCCTCCACGGAAAGATTCTCCAGAGTAACCCCCTCCTCTAGCCCCCCCCCCTCCAGAAAAAATCCTTCCTGAAAATGTCTGTATACTTCCCAATAACCAATAAATAATGCTGGCAAGTCCGGCGCCCCCTTCATGGCAATTTCCCTTCCCCCATGAAAACTTACTTCATGAACAGATCCTCCAACATAACACCCGACCCATCCCCCCCCACTACCAGAAAAAAACCCTCCTGAAAACTTCTGTATACTTCCCAATAACCAATACTATATGTTAACATTGGGTAAAGTTCATATCTTTTAGCCCTTTCCCTGGGGACTTTGGGAGATTAATTTATCCTAAAAGACATATTTATCATATTTTCGACCATGTTGAACAAAATGGCTATCTCAAAATTTTGATTGGGTGACTTTGGGAAAAAAATAAGTGTGGGAGGGGGCCTAGTTGCCCTCCATTTTTTTTGTCACTTAAAAAGAGAACTAGAACTTTTAATTTCCGTTCCAATGAGCCCTCTTACGATATTCTAGGACCACTGGGTCGATACGATCACCCCTGGGGAAAAAAACAAAAAAAAAAACAACAAATAAACACGCATCCGTGATCTTTCTTCTGACAAAAAATGCAAAATTCCACATTTTTTATATAGGAGCTTGAAACCTCTACAGTAGGGTTTTCTGATACGCTGAATCTGATGATATGATTTTCTCGAAGATTCTATAGCTTTTAGGGCGTCTTTCCCCCTTTTTTCAAAATCAGCCAAATTTTCTCAGGCGCGTAATTTTTGATGGGTTGCACTAAACTTGATGAAAGTTATATATTTGAAATCAGCATTGAAATCTGATTCTTTTGATGTATCTATTGGTATCGAAAACCCGTTTTCTAGAGTTTCGGTTACCATTGAGCCGGGTCGCTCCTTACTTACAGTTCGTTACCACGAACTGTTTGATAAAATTCGTCAAGTTTAATGCTGCCCATCAAAAGTTATGAGCCTGAGGAAATTTGCCTGATTTTTGAAATAGAGGGAAGCCCCCCTAAAATTCAAGGAATCTTGATGAAAATTGCACCATTAGATTCAGTGTTTACGAGAACTCTACTGTATAAGCTTTAATCTTGTACCTGCAAAAATGTGGAATTTTGTTATTTTTGCCAGAAGACAAATTACAGATGTGTGTTTATTTGTTTTGTTTTTTTCCCAGGGGTGATCGTATTGAAATAACGGTCCTAGAAGATCGGAAAAGGGCGCATTGGAACGAAAACTAAAAGTTATAGGGCCCTTTTTAAGTGACAAAAAGATTGGAGGGCAACTGCCCTCCCCACGCCAATTTATTTCCTTAAATTATCTGATCAAAATTTTGAGATAGCAATTTTGTTCAGTGTAGTTGGTCTCCGTTACTTCAAAAAAGCAACACAAATAAGCTCTTGATCTTTATGATCTGGGAAAAACCGGTTTGTCTGTCTGCAGTAGGTCATAACTAGTTTAGTCAAACGTGGTAACGAACTGCAAGTAAGGAGCGACCCGGCTCAATGGTAACCGAAACTCTAAAAAACGGAATTTTGATACCAATAGATACATCAAAAGAATCAGATTTTAGTTCTGATTTCAAATATTTAAGTTTCACCAAGTTTAATCTTACCCATCAAAAGTTACGCGCCTGAGAAAATTTGGCTGATTTTTAAAAAAAGGGGAGAGACCCCCTAAAATTTATAGAGCCTTAATGAAAATCACACCATCATATTCAGCGTATCAGAGAGCCTTACTGTAGAGGTTTCAAGCACCTATCTACAAAACTGTGGAATTATGCATTTTTTTGCCAGAAGAAAGATCACGGATGCGTGTTTATTTGTTTTTTTTTGTTTTTTTTCCCCCAGGGGTAATCGTATTGACCCAGTGGTCCTAGAATATCGTAGGAGATCTCATTGGAACGGATATTAAAAGTTCTAGTGCTCTTTTTAAGTGACCAAAATAATGGAGGGCAACTAGGCCCCCTCCCATGCTCAAAGTCACCCAATTAAAATTTTGAGATAGCCATTTTGTTCAGCATAGTCGAAAATCTAATAAATATGTCATTTAGGATGACGTAATTCCCCACAGTTCCCAGGGGAAGGGCTGCAAGTTATGAACTTTGCCCATTGCTTACATATTGTATTGGTTATTGGGAAGTATACAGACACTTTCAGGAAGGATTTTTTCTGGTGCGGGGGGGCTGGACGAGGGGGTTACTCGGGAGAATCATTCCGTGGAGGAAGTTTCTTTGCGGTAAGGGACATTTGTATGAAGGGGGCGCCGGATTTCCGAGCATTATTTAAAAAAACGATCAGAAATTAAATTTAAAAAAAACAAGTTTTTTCAACTGAAAGTAAGAAGCAACAGTAGAACTTAAAATGAACAGAAATTATTACGTATATGAGGGGGCTCTCCCCCAAGTCAATACCTCGCTCTTTACGCTACATTTTTTTTTTAGTGCTTTCAAAAGAGGTATCTATTCTAATTAAACGACCTTTGTGATTCAGGGGTTTGTGAATTAAAAATTTGTTTAACTTTTAACGTAAAGAGCGTGGTATTGTCTAAGCGGAGAACCCCCTCATATACGTAATAACATATACGTAATAAAAAAAAACAATTAAAAAAAAAACAAGCGATACGGCTCAATAGTAATCGAAACTTTTAAAACGGAATTTTGATGTCAATAAATGTATCAAAAGAATGGGCATATAATGCTGATTCTAAATATATAAATTTTATTAAGTGTAGTATTACTCATCAAAGGCTACGAGCCTGAGAAAATTTACCCGATTTTTTAAAGAGGGAGGAAACATCCCCTACAAGTGAAAGAATTTTAATGAAAAACACACCGTCAGATTCAGCGCATCAGAAAATCCTATTACATTGATTTCAAGCTCATATCTACAAACAACTGCAGCTTTGTATGTTTAGACAGAAGAAAAATATACGAATATAGAAGTTAGTTATGTAAGTTAATTTGTAAATTACGTCAGAGTTAAATTTAGAGACAGCCATTTAGCAAAAGAAAAGTAAAATTTTAATGGAAATTTTGTTTACTTATTCAATGACGGTGAGCCAAAATAAAAGCTGCATTAACTAAAAAACGATCATAAATTAAATAAAAAAAACAAGTTTTTTAAACTGAAAGTAAGGAGCGACATTAAAACTTAAAACGAACAGAAATTATGCCGTATATGAAAGGGGCTGTCCCCTCCTCAACGCCTCGCTCTTTACGCTAAAGTTTTGACTCTGTCTCACAACTTTATTTTTAAAACAATAAAAAATTTTAGCGTAAAGTGGGAGGCGTTGAGGAGGGGAAAGCCCCTTTCATATGCGGAATAATTTCTGTTCGTTTTAAGTTTTAATGTCGCTCCTTACGTTCAGTTTAAAAAACTTGTTTTTTTTTATTTAATCTTATTGAGAAATTACGATGGAGGTATATTTTGATTAAATATTTAATATATAGAGGTGATTAGGCTAGGTTAGGCATTTAACATAATGCGTTCTGCGCAGCCTGCTTTCCATAATTATCTGTTGTAGTTTCTATCATTTTGTTTCTAAAAGCATTCTATATTTATCATTATTTTGCGTGTATGTCAGTAGGTTTAACCTAACTTAACTTCTTGGATGGAGTCGGGGAACTTAACAAGTACCAGAATTTGAAGTTTTTAATCTTGAATAATGTTAATAATATTCATATTAAAGCATAAATTAGATTCATGGGAATGTTTATCTTTTGCTAAACCAATCGGGAAAGTTGTACATCTACAACTTCATGATGATATATCCTTTTCACTCATTTTCTGCTGATTTTTAATATACGTTCCTTTCAAACTAAGCACCCGCTAAGTTCAAACTAACCATGTCCCTTAACATTTTTATTCAAAGTACACCAACTTGATTTTAATCCAAAATCAACGGACTTGTTGCATGTGACTCAACTTCATTAAAAAAGGCAGCTCCGGGGTATTCCCTTTGTTTTTCTTTTTTTTAAGCAGCACATAATGGTGAAAGTTCCCACCTAACCTAATTCAAACATTCAAATTTTATTTTTTGGAGTTCTTGGTACTCTAAATATCTGCTCAAATGAGCCCTTCCGTGGTATTCCACGGCCGCTGGTTTGGTATGATTTGGTATTCCACGGCCGCTGGTATTCCACGGCCGATGATTACTGGTGAAAGAGAGGAGTAATTTCTATAGAATAGAATAAAATTCTGCATTTTTACAGATAAAGAAAAACCCTCATCTACAAGGCTTTCTTAGATGTTGAATTTGACGTTGACATTTCGATTGAAATTACCCATAATTCTGCGGTGTATTCCCCCTTTTTTTATGTTGGTCAGTTTCCCAGTTATGATAATAAGTTTGGTCGGTAACTTTAAATATAATCTAAATGAATAGCTTTTAATCTAGACTTTAATCTTTATGACATTTAATTATTTAGAGCCAGCATAAATAGTAGATTTCTTTGATGTGTATCCTCTTTATTAAATTTCTATTCATAAAGTTCCGATATAAAACAAAATTCTGCGTTCGGTTTATAGAAACCGCAATTTTGGCTTGCTGAATTTGAATTCAATATTCGGATCAAACAATTCGCGGTAACGAACTTTTGTGTTGAAGGGAGGGGGAAATAATTTTTCTCTGGTCCCTATAGAAGTGTAAATCCTGCAGTTTTTTTCTTTTTTATCCCTGTTGTCGAACAGGCTTTGCTGCTATATAAACAATAGCACCAACCACCCCCAATATTTGGAACCCTTGTCACTGTTTTAATGGCCCTATCTACATCAACTCCAGCCAATTAAAAAAAGAAGAAAAAGATGAGTGACTTCTTTGAAGGTCTTCTTTGAAATGGGAATTTCCTGGGAGGGTGAAAAGAGAGAGGCTTTTAATAGATTGGGATGGAGGAGGAGCTTGTGTAGCTGTGTTGACCTCAGGCGGCTTGGTGCTGCGGTGATTTTTTAGTAGTAGTAGCAGTAATTGTAAGAGCTTGACTTTGAAAAGTATGCAATGAAAAATGTTTCGTTCAATGGGTTTTGTTTATATTCGAAAAACTTAGTTACTTTGTCAAATAGATTTTATATGTACTAATTTAAGTTGAATAGAAAAAAAAATAATTAAAAAAATAAAATTCTGTAACTTATAAAGACACATTGCTAACATTAATTTGTCTGAATACGTTTTACTACGTTTATACTACGTAAGGAGCGATCCGGCTAAATGGTAACCGAAACTCTAAAAAACGGAATTTTGATACCAATAGACACATCAAAAGAATCGGATTCTAATGCTGGCTTCAAATATATAAGTTTCGTCAAGTTTAGTCTTACCAATCAAAAGTTAAGAGCCTGAGAAAATTTGCCTTATTTTCGAAAAAAAGGGGAAAACACCGCCCAAAAGTCACAAAAATTTAATTAAAATCACATTCAGCGTATCAGAGAACCCTACTGTAGAGATTTCAAGCTCCTATCTGCAAAAATGTGGAATTTTGTATTTTTTGCCAGAAGAAAGATCACGGATGCGTGTTTTTTTTTTCTTCTTCCCAGGAATGATCTTATCGACCCAGTGGTCCTAGAATATCGCGAGAGAGCTCATTCGAACGGAAATTAAAAGTTCTAGTGCCCTTTTTGTGACTAAAATAGTTGGAGGGCAACTAGGCCCCTTCCCACGCTCATTTTTTCCCAAAGTCACTCGATCAAAATTTTGAGATGGCCATTTTGTTCAGCGTAGTCGAAAAATCTAATAACCATGTCTTTGAGGATGACTTAATCCCCCACGGTCCCCAGGGAAAGGACTGCAAGTTGCGAACTTTGCCCATTGTTTATATATAGTATGGATTATAGGGAAGCATACAGACGTTCTAGGGGAATTTTTTTTCTGGTGGTGGTGGGGGGATCGGGGGAGAAGGTTACGTGGGAGGATCTGTCCATGGAAATATTTTTCATGGGGGAAGGGAATTTTCCATGAAGGGGGCGCCGGATTTTCCATTATTAGTTAAAAACGATCAAAAATTAAATAAAAAAAACAAGTTTTTCAACTGAAAGTAAGGAGCAACATTAAAACTTAAAACAAATAAAAATTATTACGTATATGAGGGGGTTCGCCCCCTCGTCAATACATCACTCTTTCGCTAAAGTTTTTTTTAGTACTTTCATAAGAGCTATTTAATCTAATAAAGTCTTTGTGATTCAGTGGTTGTTCTTAAAGAATTGGAACAAAATTCGAACTTTAGCGGAAAGAGCGAGGTGGAAAGAACGAGGGGACGAACGTCCTCATATACGTAATAATTTCTGTTCGTTTTAAGTTTTAATGTTGCTCCTCACTTTCAGTTGAAAAAACTTGTTTTTTTTATATTTAATTGCTAGATAGAAAGGCCTTCATGTATCAGCGGCAGACGCAAGATTTTGGGAAAGAGAGAGTGGTTTAGGTTTTATTTAGCTTGACTGATTCGTAGCTAGAGTTTATTCAGAATGGGATTTATTATAATCAGGAGTTCCAACTTGAAAATACACGTTTGTGGAATTTTCGCAACTTTGATGGCCTTTTCTATTTTTATTGTTTACTATTTCTATTTTTTAGTTTTGTTATAAGTAAATTTGAAAACCGCACGAAAATAAACTTTCCCAATTGAAAGATTCGTAATTTTTTTTTTTTTCTTGAGAAATTTTGGCGCAACATACACCGCCATTTCATGGTGGAGCGCGTCCCGTTTTCTTCACAATTAGAAACCAGAGATACAGTGATGAAGATGAGAGTATAGCTGATAGTGTTGCTGTTAGTAACCCTTTTCAGTATATACAACATTTACAGAACATCGGTGACGGAGGTAGATTAATTAACAAAAGGAAATTATGATAAGCTAATTATGTAAAATGTCTAAAGTGAACTTTGGACTACTGGGTGATATTTGTCGTTATTTGACCTATGCACCTAAGAAAGTAAAGGTGCTTCTAATGAGATAATGTATCTTTAAACTGCCACATCCGTTGTAGTTCAAAACGCATGCTCCATTTTCTGATAATTTCGCATCGGATTGAAGTTACAGATTTTCCAGTTAGCTTGTACATCGTGCATATTTAATTGAAGGCTTTTAAAATAGCCATCATATTCAATATTACTTTTTCATTACTATTTTTTTTAAATAATTGTTTTTGTGTGTTTCTTGTTCTATCTGTGTATAGTTATGCTGCTCTGTATTAAAAAAAAATTCGCATTTATTTTTGCTCCTCAAAAAATAATTTTGGAAGCGCAATGCAACTCTATTATTAGTGTCGAATCGATTTAGTACGATTTAACTCCATCGATTTAGATGGAGCCGAATATCACCTGTATTTCTTTTATCATTATCAATGTTAGTATTTGTTTCTTACTTATTAACCCTTTGTTATGCAATTGTTTAATTTTCTTACTACGGTTTTACTAGGTGTCACTCTTGTGTGATGATTATTAGGCCTTATAAGTAATACTTTCTTGTGTTTAATAGTATATGTTGACAACTTTTTAAGTACAGTCAAATCAATGGTTGAACCGTTTAGTCCTCTTTTTCAAACATATTTTAATATGTCCTTGAAGGACGGTAGTACGATAGCTATTATGCCAATTGAAAGCTTTAATTTAAGCTACCATCTGTTCATTGAAATATAATACAATTCAAATAAACAATAATAAAGTTCAATTTCAGAATTTACCGCAAGAAGGCTCCCCATCCTCTATTACAAGCCCATTATGTTAATTTGATAATATTGTGAGATACAACTGAAAGAAAGAGCAAGAATATTTAAACAAATTGTGTGTTACTCTCATTATTGAAAGGGCAAATTTCTATCTCGTTAAGTATTTTTAGTGTTCGTTTTTAGTGTTGTTTAAGTTTTCAAATAATTTTTACTGTGCAATATTCATACTAGGCTATTATTTATTACCAATAATAAATTATTTCACGATTACTTTATTGCTTACGCTCCATGGCAATAATGGCAGGATTAGTGCACCCCCACTGTAAAACAAGAAAGCCTCAGGGGAAATATTACGTTTAGAAAGGATTAAAAAGAGAGAAAAAAAAATCAACTGAAACTAAGGAGTAACATTAAAACATAAAACGAACAGAAATTCTTCCATGTATGAGTAGGGCTGCTCCTCCCTCAACATTTACGTTAAAGTCTAAAAGATCCTTAAAAATACCTCTCACTCAAATTTAACGGCCCTTGTGTTTAAGCAGGCTTCCTTAAAGGATTCTGACAAAAAGTCAAACTTTAGCGTAAAAGCGATGGTTGAGGAAGGGGAAGCCCCCTCTTATAGGGAATAATTTCTGTTCATTTTGAGTTTTAATGTTGCTGCTCACTTTCAGTTGAAAAACTTGTTTTTTTAATTTAATTTGTGACCATTTTTTAAATCATTCCAGGAAATCACCTTCCTTTCCCCTGCGTAAAATTTACCCTGGATAATTCCCCCGGAAACTATACTCTACACGGAAACTTCTCCCCGTTGAACAACTCCCCCCCCCCCCGCAGAATTTACCTCTCCCCCAAAATATCCGTATGTTTCTTAATAACAAACACTAGTTTATAAATGAACTATGGGCAAATTGCGTAACTTACAGTCCTTTCCCCAGGAAATATGGGGGATCATGTCATCCCCAAAGGCGTAGTTATTGGACCTTACAACCATGCTAAATCAAATAGATATTTCAAAATTTTGATCGATTCTCTTTGGGGAAAAAGGGGCGCTGGAGGGGGGGGGGTAGTTGCCTTCCAATCTTTCTTCTCAGCTAAAAAGAGTGCTGGAACTTTTCATTTCCGTTCAAATGAGCCCTCTCCCGATCTTTTAGGACCATTGGGTCGATACGATCACACCAGGGAAAAAAAAATCAAGGCACAAGGAGTTGTCGTAGAAACTTTGGCGGGGGCTCATTCGATAGGATATTGAAAGTTCTAGTGCCCTTTTTAAGGGTTCAAGAGTGATTAGCATCATTTTCCCTCAAAGACGTCCGACCAAAATCTTGAGCCAGCCATCTTGTTCAGCATAGTTGAAAGGTTTAATGACTGTGACTCTGAAGAAGACGACCCTCCCCCCCTCCACCAACCTTCGGACAAGGGCTTTAAGTTATACATTTCACCCATTGTTTACATGTAGTATTTGTTGTTGGAAAGGGGGGCACGTTTGACCTTATGTGCCAAAAAAGGCCAAGAATATTCGGGTGAAGCTTTCAGGGAATGCTGAGGAAGGTTTTGATCCAAATCAAAACACACTGTGTTCATGCGGGTTGTCATAAGGACGTATCTCAGGAATGCCTTAGAGTGTGGAGTTGGAACTTTCCAAGAATGATGAGGGGATGATCAATTGACCAAAAGGCAATTTGCGCTCGCTACTACCACTTCTACTACTACTACAACTCCTACCACCACCACTACTACTAGTGCTACTACAACTACTATTTCTATTGTGACCACTACTAAGGCTTAGGATATTAAGCTGAAAATTTCAGGAAATGTTGAGGGGAAAGTTGGATTAATAGAAAGAAACTATGCGCGTACCGGTTGTCAAAGGGGCACATCAGCAACATCTTAGGAACGGCTTGGCGTATTAAGTTGCAATTTCAAGGGTATGATGAGAGCGATGTTCAACTGACCAAAAATTTGTTTTACTCCTACTGACCAAAAGGCAGTATGGGCATGCTAATACTGCTACTACTGTTAACTAATACAACAACTACTACAGCTATTACTTCTTTTTTTTACTCCTACTACTACTAAGGCTAAGGTTATGAAGGTGAAAATTTGTGGGAGTATTGAGGGGAAAGTTGAACTTAATCAAAATTCACTTTGTAATGCGGGTTGTCAAAAGGAAATATCTCAGGAATGGCTTAGGGTATTAAGTTGGAACTTTCAGAGAATGATGAAGGGAATGATCAATTGACGAAAAGGCAATATGTGAATGCTACTACTACTACTACAACAACTAATTCTATTGTGACCACTACTAAGACTAAGGGTATTAAGGTGAAAATTTCACGAGATGTTGAGGGGCAGGTTGAACTAAATTAAAGCACATTATGTGCATACAGGTTGTCAAAAGAAGGTATCAGCAATATCTTAGGAACGGCTTAGAGCATTAAGTTGAAACTTCCAGGGCAGGATGATAGGGATGATCAACTGATCAAAATACAATATGTGCACTGCACGCTACTACTGCTACTGTTTTTACTACTACTGCTAATACTACTACTACCGATTCGCCCAGTACTACTACTATGACTACTATTAATTCTAAGGCTAAGGGTATGAAGGTAGACATTTTTGGGAATATTGAACTTTGTGCATGCAGGTTGTCAAAAGGGCGCATCAGCAATATCTTACGAACGACTTGAAATATGAAGTTGAAACCTACAGGGTTTGTTGTGGAGGATGTTAAACTAGCCAAAAAGCAGCTTGTACTACTACATGTTACTACTATTACTTCTACTACTACTAATACTCTTAGAAGTAAAGGTATTAAGGTACATGCAGGCTGCAGGTTGCACTATACATGCACTACGTGCATGCAGGTTGTCAAAAAGACGTGTCAGCAATCTCCCAGGAACTGTTTAGAATATTAAGTTGAAAATTTCAGAAGGTGTTTGGGGGGGGGGATGTTTAAAAAAACAAAAGGTGCTATGTGCATAGTGCTACTAAAGCTACTGCTACTACTATAACTATTGCTACTACTGAAGCAAAGGGAATTATGATGAAGCTTTCAGGGAGTGATTAGGGATGTTAAGCTAAATCAAAACACATTATAAGCAAGTAGATTGTCAGAAGGATGTACCAGCTGTATCTTAGGAGCGGCTTAGAGTATAAAGTTGAAACTTTTAGGGCATGTTGAGGGGGATGTTGAACTAACCAAAAGGCACTTTGCGTATACTGCTGCTACTTTTACTACTACGATTACTATTTCTGAGGTTAAGGGTATGAAAATTAAACTTTCCGGCAGTGTCTAGGAGGATGTTGAACGAAGTCAAAACACATTCCGTGCTTGCAGGTTGTCAAAAGGGCGTATCGACAATATCCCAGATATTCTTTAGGGTATTAAGATGAAATTTTCAGGGTATGCTAAGGGGTATGTTGAACTAACCAAAAGGCACTATGCATGTACTGCTACTACTACTACAACTGGTAATAATAATACTGCTACTACGCATACTATTATAACTGCTACTACGACTGCTACTACTTCTACGACTGCCACTAATACTACGAATACTACTAGTAGTACTACTGAGTCTAAGGGTATTTATTACGAGTAGTATCGTCATAAGGCCTTTAAAGGGACCAATAGCCACTACTCCTTTCTTCCAATGGTTTAAAGGCGCAAGAAGAAGGTTTAACGGCACATTCCTGTTTCCGTAACCAGGTGACGGAATTTTTTTCCAGTTTTGGCGAGATTCCCAGGATTCCAAGTGTTTCAGTATTTTTTTTTTTTATATGATTAATCGGAGTGTGGTGGGGAAATTTAACGAGTAGTAATAATAAATAGTTACTAACCCATCAGTTCTATTATAGGGAACACACCCTCGCGCTTTAAATAGGTTCATAGGAAATTAACATGGGATTTTTAATGGTCAAATAAGAAAATTAACATGGGGCTCCTACGGGAGCCCAAAGACGTCACGACACACCCTTTCGCTTTAACTAGCTTCATAGGAAATTAACATGAGATTCTAAATGATCAGAAAGGAAAATTAACATGGGATCCCTATGAGAGCCCTCTGACGTCAGGTCGCACCCTTGTGCTTTAAATAGGTCCCTTGAAAAACAGAAGCCCCATATAGTTGTCTATTGATTTTCCTGTAAGACAGCCAGGTATTCCCCTAACAAGCCTCCATATAGGAGTCTATTGATTTCCCTAGAAGACACCCAGGGGATCCAATATTTCTTCAGTATTAAAAACCTTAGACAGAATTTTGTGACGTCCTAGAAAATATTTTATTAATCGTGAGTCAGTTTCTTCCTGGAAGTGAGACAGTCGACATCGAAAAACGTTTTACATATGCCCCTTATGCTTGTATACATTGGGCAGCTGGACGTCCTGTGGGAATTGTACTTTTACTGATGAATATAATGAAAAGTGTAGATTATGCAATCCATGTAAATTGCATAAAGGATATACTCTGCAAATTAAAGACTGTAATTCGTGCATTGAAGAGATTTGTGACTCTCATAATAGAGGATTCTTATGCTCCAATTGTCACTATTATAAATGTGATCAATGGGAAAATATTTGCCCTGGCATGATTGCAAAAAACCCTAAACGTGAGTTCAGTTTATTTTTAAGAGAATGTTATCGTCGCGGCTTTAAATTGTTTTGGGGAAAAGAACCTGGTCTATGCTTCAATTGCTGGAATAATAAAAGAGTCAGGTTTTTACCACATCGCTGTGAAGATACAAGCTACTTTGATTATAAACCTACATACTTTTATTTGACTGTTACAGAAAGTGATTCTTCTTATGGGAATTTTGGATGTGACATTGCTTCAGATAAGTAAATTGAAACAAGTGAATTTTATAATATAAATCAAAATAGTATTATTGACTTTACAAAGAGATATAATAAAAATGAAGTTACATTATATTGTAGGATATGTGACACTGACTTTGCTTTCCAAGATAAGTACAAGTTAAATCCTGACGAGCTGCTGCCACTTATCGTTTCTGGTGATTACCTATACGTAGAAGAAGAAATCTAAAAGGACACAGTGTTTTGTACATACAAATTTTATTAATAAATATATCTACATACATTTTTAAAGCATTTCACTCTTAGGGCACCGAAATCAATATTATAGAGGTAATAAAGAGTATTTTCAACTAGAAAGTCGTTCAATCGAGGATTTTCGCCATAAATGTTGAGGAATTAACTATAATTATGCCCGCAACATCGGAAAATAAAATATAAAAGTGCATGAAAGCCATAGCTTTTCGTTGATGAATCTTGTACCTGCTTCCGATTTTGAATAATAGATTTTCCACTTTGCTCAAGAAAATTTTTAATGTGAGGCGTGTAGAATATATACGGTAGGCAAAGAGGATCGAAAAATTATAAATTGCTTCTTGTTTGAAAGATACAGAACCAATGCCTCGTCTTTACAGTTGATGGACTGCTATTAACAATGATAAGGGTATTATCAATATGTTGAATATGCTCCAGGAAATCCGAAGGTATGCAATAGGATTTGTATTTGGACATGTAGGGATCCATATTAAATGCATTGATTATTTGATCCATGTTCATGGCGCCAAGTCTAATAGAACACTGGCATCAGGGGTAATTTCGTAATAGGTTTCCAATTGATTTAACGAGATTAATGCAATACTTTCCTCTAGTTGCTCCTCAAAGGTAAACACTAAACGTACATTACGCTTCCGGACAATACTCATATCTTGAGTACCGGACAAATCTAATACAATGATACCATGAGTTTTCGCCAAAAAAATTTCGGTTATATCATTTTCGAATAATTGTGAATCTCGATATAGGGACTGCATTGTCAATTCATAGAGGGTAGATGTAGGATTTATAGAGGGTAGATACATAGACTAGGATTTATCAAAGGATAGATTGTAGAGCAGAATTTCCTTTACTTTACATAAAAGCGATGAAGTCCAAACAGTTCAAATTTATGTGGGGAATTTGTCCATGATCCAACAGCGCTAGTACTTACAAAATTCAATGCCAATTTTGAATGAATTTCGGTACGAGCGGAAATTCTTCTATTGATAGCATGACACAAATCATTCATTCTCCCATACTCCTAGTACTATAATGTGACAAAAGAATATTCATGTGAATTGACCTTTTCAGTCTGTTAACCGTTAACGAGTGGCCAAACATGTGGCCTAATTGTTATATCATATGTGCAATCCTTTATTAAGATATCGTATGTATTTTGAGAATATAATCTTCAAGAGCAAGTTCATACCTTCCCTCAAATTTAATGGTAGGGGAAAGTTTTGTCCAAAAATCGCTCGTTTTATTCAAATCGTCATGAAGAGTCAGAAACATTGGACATGAATGTCAATCTCATCTTCAATCTAATCTAGTCAATCTTCAATCTAAGCATTATTCGCTTTAATATCTATTTATTCATTTGTATTATTACTTGTTGTATATGTTTTGCTATGATTGTTTATTTATTATCTGTTCATTTTGGGTTTCATTTATTCTTTAATAGTAATTTCTGGTCATTTTGAGTTTGAATTTTAAAAGGTATTTTATCTGCTAAGCTTAAGTTTAAAATCATCTTTACTTTTCTTTGAAAAACATATTTTCCGGAATTTTTTTTAAATTAATTTTTGTTCGCTTTTGATTGCAGAAACTTTCAAGTTTAAAAAATTCCTTGTTTCAAAATCAAGCTTAAAAAAAAATTAAATATTCATCAAAGTATCAAAACTGGGATCAAAGTAACAATATCAAAGTGAAAAAATAGGTTTGTGTCAACCTCGGAGTTTTTATTATCTGATATTTGAACTATTTTTAACAAAATGGCTATCTCAAAATTTTTATCGGATGGGTTTTGGGAAAAAAGGTCGTGGGGGGGCTAATTGCCCTTCGGTCTCTTTTGACTCTTTAAAACTGAACTATAACTTTCTATTTTCAATCAAATAAGTTGTCTCTGAAGTTTATACGAGCATCCCTTCTATAAGAACCATATATACCCCCAGAATATAACTTACAACGCCTGTCCCTGGGGGGTTGTGTCGACCCCGGAATTTTAATATCTAATTTTTGAACTGTTTTAACAAAATAGTCACCTCAAATTTTTATTAGATGGATAAAACCATCCGATAAAAATTTGAGGCCCCTCCCGCCCTCCCGCGTGGAGGATGGGAGGGGCTAGTTGCCCTTCGATCTGTTTTACTCTGAGAAAATGGACAAAAAAGCTTGATTTCCATTCAAATGAACCCTCTCTGAAGTTTATACGAGTCCCTTTTAATATGAACCATATACGGCCCCAGGACATAGCTTACAATTCCTGCTCCTTGTGCCCTCGTGGGTTGGGTCGATACCGGTTTTTTTTATCTGACCTTTGAATTATTTAAAAAAATGGCTATCTCAAAACTTGTATCGGATAAGGGTTTGGGGAAAAAAGGCGTTGGGGGGCTAGGGGCCCTCCAATCTCTTTTGACTCTTAAAAATTGAACTAGAACTTTCAATTTCCATTCAAATTAGCCCTCTCTGAAGTTTATACGAGCATCCCTTCCATAAGAAGCAAATATGCCACCAAGGTATAACTTGCAATGCCTGCCCCTGGCCCATGGGCGGAAGTGTCGACTCCAGTTTTTTATCTGACCTTTGAACTATTTTAAAAAAACGACCATCTTAAAATTTTTATCGCATGCATTTGGGGTAAAGGGGCATGTGGGATAGTTGCCCTCTGATATCTTTTTACTCTCAAAAACTGAACTAGAACTTTCAATTTCCATTCAAATGAGCCTATATGATAACCATCTGGAACCAAACTCCTACACAAAGATAAAAAAAAACTAAGTCTGAAAAGCTCAAACATTCAGTTAACTATCCTAATTCATAACTTCAGACAAGACAAGCAATAAAACATCAAAGTAAACATCTCATGTGATAACCATCTGGAACCAAACACCCACATAAAGATAAAAACCTAAGTATGAAAAGCTCAAACAGTCAGTAAACTATTCTAATTCATAATTGCAGACAAGACAAATAATAAAATATCAAAGTAAACATTTCATATGATAACCATCTGGAACCAAACACCTACACAAAGATAAAAGCCGAAGTCTGAAAAGCTAAAACAGACAGTTGACTATTCTAATTCATAGCTTTAGACAAGACAAAAAACAAAAGATCAACGTAAACATCTCGTATGATAACCATCTGGAACCAAAGACAAAAAGATAAAAACCTAAGTCTGGATAGCTCGAATAGTCAATTAACTACTCTAATTCATAACTTCAGACAAGACAAAACAATAAAATATCAAAATAAACATAAACATTTGGAACCAAACACCCTAACAAAGATAAAGGTCTAAGTCTGAAAAGCTCAAACAGTCAGTTAACTATTCTAATTCATAACTTCATACAGGAGAAACAATAAAATATCAAAGTAAACATCGCATATGATAACCATCTGGAACCCACCGCTCACAAAAAGATAAAAATCTAAGTCTGAAAAGCTCGAACAGTCAGTTAACAACTCTGATTCATAAATTAAGACAAGACAAATAATAAAAAAATCAATGTAAACGTCTCATATGATAACCATCTGGAACCAAATACTCACACAAAGATAAGAACCTAATCCTGAACAAGCTCAAACAGTCAGTTAACTATTCTAATACATAAATTCAGACAAGACAAACAAAAAAATTATCCTTTTTTTTCGACGTAACACCTTTAAATTAGGTGTTGTTTTCTTAGACCACACTGCCGTTCTAAGACGAACAAAAAAACTTTCAAATGGGGATAAGTCTATTTATTTAGACAGTGAAAAAACAGGTACAAAAGTCCAGATATTTCGGTCACATATACAGCGACTGTCTTCAGTGGAAATACTGAAGACGGTCGCGGTATATGTGACCGAAATATCTGGACTTTTGTACCTATTTTTTCACTGTCTAAATAAATGGATTTATCCCCATTTGAAAGTTTATTTGTTCGTTAAAAAAATTATCAAAATAAACATCTCATATAATAACCATCTGGAACCAAACACCCACACAAAGATAAAAGGCTAAGTCCGAAAAGCTCGAACAGTCAGTTAACTATTCTAATTCATAACTTCAGACAAGACAAACAATAAAATATCAAAGTAAACATCTCATAAAAAGCCTAAATCTGAAAAGTTCAAACAGTCAGTTAACTATTCTAATCGAGAACTTCAGACAAAACAAACAATAAAATATCAAAGTAAACATCTCATAAAAAGCCTAAATCTGAAAAGTTCAAACAGTCAGTTAACTATTCTAATCCAGAACTTCAGACAAGACAAACAATAAAATATAAAAGCAAATGTCTCATATGATAGCCATCTAGGACCAAACACCCACATAAGGATAAAAACATAAGTAGGAAAAGCTCAAACAGTCAGTTAAGTATTCTAATTCATAACTTCAGACAAGACAAACAATAAAATATCAATATAAATATCTCACATGATAACCATCTGCAACCAAACACCCACACAAGGATAAAAGCCTAAGTCTGAAAAGCTCAAACAGTCATTTAACTATTCTAATTCATTACTTCAGACAAGACAAACAATAAAGAATCAAAGTAAACATCTCATATGATAACCATTTGGAGCCATATACCCACAAAACGATAAAAACCTAAGCCTGAAAAGCTCAAACAGTCAGTTAACTATTCTAATTCATAACTTCAGAGAAGCTCAAACAGTCATTTAACTATTCTAATTCATTACTTCAGACAAGACAAACAATAAAAAATCAAAGTAAACATCTCATATGATAACCATTTGGAGCCATATACCCACAAAACGATAAAAACCTAAGCCTGAAAAGCTCAAACAGTCAGTTAACTATTCTAATTCATAACTTCAGAGAAGACAAACAACAAAAGATCAAAGTAAAAATCTCATATGATAACCATCTGGAATCAAACACTGACACAAAGATAAGAACCTAAGTCTGGATAGCTCGAACAGTCAGTTAACTACTCTAATTCATAACTTGAGACAAGGCAAAACAATTTCAATATCAAAGTAAACATCTCATATGATAACCATCTGGAAGCAAACACCCTCACAAAGATAAAAGCCTAAGTCTGAAAATCTCAAACAGTCACTTAACTATTCTGATTCGTAACTTTAGACAAGATAAAACAATAAAATATTAAAGTAAGCATCTCATATGATAACTATCTGGAACCAAACACCCACACAAAGATAAAAGCCTAAGTCTGAAAAGCTCAAACAGTCAGTTACCTATTCTAATACATAACTTCAGACAAGATAAACAGCGAAAGATCAAAGGAAACATCTCCTATGATAACCATATGGAACAAAACACTGACAAAAAGATAAAAACCTAAGTCTCGATAGCTTGAACAGTCAGTTAACTACTCTAATTCATAACTTCAGACAAGATAAAACAATAAAATATCAAAGTAATACATCTCATATGATAACCATCTGGAACCAAACACCCTCACAAAGATAAAGGCCTAAGTCTGAAAAGCTCAAACAGTCGGTTAACTATTCTAATTCATAACTTCAGAGAAGACAAACAACGAAAGATCAAAGTAAAAATCTCATATGATAACCATCTGGAACCAAACACTGACACAAAGATAAGAACCTAAGTCTGGATACCTCGAACAGTCAGTTAACAACTCTAATTCATAACTTGAGACAAGGCAAAATAATACAATATCAAAGTAAACATCTCATATGATAACCATCTGGAAGCAAACACCCTCACAAAGATAAAAGCCTAAATCTGAAAATCTCAAACAGTCAGTTAACTATTCTAATTCGTAACTTTAGACAAGATAAAACAATAAAATATTAAAGTAAGCATCTCATATGATAACTATCTCGAACCAAACACCCACACAAAGATAAAAGCCTAAGTCTGAAAAGCTCAAACAGTCAGTTACCTATTCTAATACATAACTTCAGACAAGATAAACAGCGAAAGATCAAAGGAAACATCTCCTATGATAACCATATGGAACAAAACACTGACAAAAAGATAAAAACCTAAGTCTCGATAGCTTGAACAGTCAATTAACTACTCTAATTCATAACTTCAGACAAGATAAAACAATAAAATATCAAAGTAATACATCTCATATGATAACCATCTGGAACCAAACACCCTCACAAAGATAAAGGCCTAAGTCTGAAAAGCTCAAACAGTCGGTTAACTATTCTAATTCATAACTTCAGACAAGACAAAAAATAAAATATCAAAGTCAACATCTCATATGATAACTATCAGGAACCAAACACTCACAAAAAGATAAAAACCTAAGTCTGGAAAGCTCGACCAGTCAGTTAACTATTCTAATTCTTAACTTCAGACAAGACAAACAATAAAAAATCTCAAAGTAAACATCTCATATAATAATCACCTGGAACCAAACACCCACACAACGATAAAAGCCTGAAAAGGTCGAACAGTCAGTTAACTATTCTAATTCATAACTTCAGACAAGACAAACAATAAAATATCAAAGTAAACATCTCATAAAAAGCCTAAGTCTGAAAAGTTCAAATAGTAAGTTAACTATTCTAATTCAGAACTTAAGACAAGACAGACTATAAAGTATCAAAGTAAACGCCTCATATGATAACCATCTGGAACCAAACACCCACACAAAGATAAAAACCTAAGTATGAAAAGCTCAGACACTCCGGTAACTATTCTAATCTAGAACTTCAGACAAAACAAACAATAAAATATCAAAATAAACATCTCATAAAAAGCCTAAGTCTGAAAAGTTCAAATAGTAAGTTAACTATTCTAATTCAGAACTTAAGACAAGACAGACTATAAAGTATCAAAGTAAACGCCTCATATGATAACCATCTGGAACCAAACACCCACACAAAGATAAAAACCTAAGTATGAAAAGCTCAGACACTCCGGTAACTATTCTAATTCATAACTTCAGACAAGACAAACATAAAATATCAATATAAATATCTCATATAATAACCATCTGGAACTTAACATCCACACAAAAATAAAAACCTAAGTCTGAAAAGCTCAAACAGTCAGTTAACTATTCTAATTCATAACTTAAGACGAGACAAATAATAAAATATCAGAGTAAACATATCATATGATAACCATCGGGAACCAAAGACCCACAAAGCGAAAAAAGCCTAATGATTCGTTTACACATTGCGGAAATCCATGCGGATATCCGTCTGTTTCTGTTCAAACTGTGGCTAAAATAACGCTGCATGTTAAGGCAAAGATTTCAAATTATTGCAACAGCGTGACCTAGAGTCAAAGGGGTGAAAGGACTTATTGGTAGCCATATGGTGGATATCCCCTGTGGCTATCATCAAAACATCAAGAAGGGTATTATGTTCTTACCCTCTTCTGAAAGCTGTTGAGCAATAGAGAGCCAAATGACTCCGTTTTTCTTAGTTTTCTCATAGCCTGGGCGCGCAGGATCATACAAGCTGGCGTAGCCTTGAACCAAAGTTATAAGATAGTGTAGTCTTTGATAATCCATACTCAATGTTCTATTTATTTAAAAACCTTGCCAAGATTCTGTCGTGATTTGACCAAAACGTTGCGGAAAGCTAGAGATTTTTTTTAGCACGAAAACGGACGGAATTTCCGCATGGATTGTTAAATCCGCATGAATTTCCGCAATGTGTAGACGAACCATAAGTCTGAAAAGCTCAAACAGTCAGTTAACTATTCTAATTCATAACTTCAGACAAGACGATACAATAAAATGGAAGAAAAAATTTAATGTTGTTGATATTGTTCGAATCAATCGAACAAGAAATATTTTTGAAAAGGAGAATTACTTGTGATCCACTGAACTTTTTATAGTGTGAAAAGTCTTGGACACTAAATCTATAACGTACCGTCTTCGTGATATGAAAGATGATGTGATTCTTGGCGGTTTATATGATTTTGAATTGCAGAAAGTTGGAAATAGTGGATTTTACCAAATTGAAAGGGTATTAAAGACTCGCACTCGCAAGGGTAAACGACAGTTGCTTGTTCATTGGCTAGGTTACAACTCTGATTTTGATTCGTTGATACCCGCTGAAGACGTTCATAATGTCTGAAGGTTTTTATGTGACATTCATGTCCAATGTTTCTGATCCTCTTTATGTCGATTTGAATAAAAGGAGCGATTTTTCGACAAAATTTTCAACCTGCCATTAAATTTGAGGGAAGGTATGAAGTTATTCTTGTAGATTGTATTCTCAAAAATATATATGATATCTTAAGAAGAGATTGTAAATATGATATAAAAATTAGACTACATGATTGGCCACTTATTAGTGATCAACAGATTGAAAAGATCAATTGATATGAATATCCCTTTGTCACATTATCATACAAGGAGTTTGGGAGTATGAATGATTCGTTTCGTGCTATCAAAAGAAAAATATCCGATCGTAAAAATGGTGCCTTTCAGTTCAACTATTCAATTGAAGAAGGCAAAATCTACATTAGTTCACCCATTGACAACGAAAATGTTATTTTCATCGATAATCTAAGAGATGTTCTTGGTTTTCAACATATTTTTCTCAATGGTAAAAGTGCTGGAAGCGCTAGTAGCATGGGTCGTGTCATTTCCGCAGAGTACCCACTCGCCATCTCATCTGACAATTCTATATTTCTTTATGCATCCTTTGTCGAGAGATCAAGAGTCGGTAATACAAGTTTCCCCCTCCTACGTGTTATTGAACGGAAAAACTCTAAGGACCATATTCACCACTACAATATAAAGGACCTTCAATGCATTCCTGTCAACACTTTGTATTTGGAACTCTGTCAGTTAACATTCAGAAGTGAATTGGGTGATCCTCTAGCAATAACACAAAGTTTGGCTGTAATTACATTTTCGACGCATTGAGTGAGATGGCTGATAGAACTCATTTTGTCTGTCCTGATATTGATTGCTATGTTGGTACTCTTGGACCACGACAGTTGGGTCGTGGAATGGACTATTACAGGGGTCGTTTATCAATGTCCTGTTACGGTCTCGGCTATTAGTTTGCTAATCTGTTTCGCTCTGCACTACCCTGGCTAAAAAAAATATTGCACTGGATGCTGCGGATTTTGCGTCCTCTACGCTACATGATTTGGGCTCTGGGAAGGATTTTAAATAAAATGTTTCACAAAATCTTAGGTCGATCACGGGTGAAATCACAACAAAGCGGAAAAGGTTTAAAAAGAGTGCGAAAGACCTCGTCACTCATCAGTCTCGACCCAGCCCAGAAGCGTAAAGCATCAAAAAAGAAAATACAAAGATCGAAAAAGGATTTATTTTACTAGAAAATGGCGTATCTACCCCATAAAGAATCTCATCCATCAGTCAACTCATCTCTAAATCTTTTCAATGCGGAAAATGTAGATGTCAGTGCAAAATATGGATACTATGAACAATTTTATCCGCAACAGCCGCTCTCTGAAAATGTCCATTTTCAAATTTAATCAAATGAAAATTATTTCATAGAATTGAGTTCACTATTTATAGATTTAAATTTTTTTGTAAAAATCTAACAATGAAAAAACCAAGTGCAGCCGAGGGGTTATCCTATGAAATTGTACTTCACAATTGTTTAGACAAATAAGTGTCTACATAAACGGACCATTGGTGAGCACGAGCAATAATATTTGAAATTACGCAACTTATCTACAATTCATGTTGATGACTCCAATGTCTTATAAGCTCCTCAGAGGTATGGGTATATGATATTAATATAAAACAGACACTGATACTAGCAATATACTTAGAGATGCGACAACTAAAGATTTATGTTTAGTTGGGAAACTAAATTATGAGATATTTAATATACCTCAATAGGTGCCTCCAAATGTTAAGTCCGATATATAGCTACAGCTCGCACCGTCCAATTTTATTATGCGGAAAGTACTGGGAACAGCACCTGATGCAACAGTCTTTCTCGCGTCGGCAATATTCCATGTACAAAAACAGCAAGTTATGAGTTCTGTTGCCTTGGCAATCGAAGAATTAAGAGCCGCTGGAAATAATATCAAATTGTTCGTGCCTCAAACAACCAAGAATCAACGCCATACTGCTACAGGTACGCGTACCTATACCGATTCATCATATATCAATTGTGAAATTCCTTCAAAATTGGCATTGGCTTTTGAAAAAAGTCCTAGCGCTGTTGGATCATGGGCCAATTCTCCATATAAATTTGAACTGTTTGGACTTTCATCGCTTGTATGTAAAGTAAATGGAATTCCGCTCTACAATTTATCATTTGATAAATACTACATGACCCTATATGAATTGACAATGCAATCTCTAGCTTGCGTTGGGAGTGTACCTTTGCTGAGCTACTAGAGGGAAATATTGCATTGATCTTGCTAAATCAATTTGAAACCTATTGGGAAATTACCCCTGATGGAAGTGTTTTATTAGACTTGGCACCATGAACATGGATCAAATAATCAATGCATTTAATGTGGATCCTTAAATGTCCAAATACAAATCCTATTGCATACCTTCAGATATCCTGGAGCCTATTCGGCCTGTTACCAATACCCTTATCCTCGTTCATAGCAGGTTGTCATGTGCAAAGACGGGTAATTGGTTATGTATCCTTCAAACAAGAAGCAATATGTAGTTTTCTGAACCTCGTGGTCCACTGTAAGCGATTTAAATGCATCACATTGAACACTTTTCTCAGAAGAGTGGGAAATCTATTATTTAAGATCAGACACGGGTACAAGATTTACCAACGAAAAGCTGTGGCTTTCATGCACTATTATATTTTATTTTTCGATGTCGCGGGCATACTTACAGTCAATTCCTCAATATTTATGGCGATAATTTTCGATTGAATGACTTCCTAGTTGAAAATAGTCTTTCCTATCTCTAAAATAATGATTTCGGTGCCCTAAGAATGAAATGCTTTAAAAGTGTATGTAAATTTGTTTAAATAATAAAATTAGTATTTACAAACACTGTGTTCTTTAGATTTCTTCTTCTACGTATAGCTACTCATCAGAAACGATAAGTGGCAGCAGCCCGTCAGGATTTAATTTGTACTCATCTTGGCAAGCAAAGTCAGGGTCTTATTTTCTACAATATAGTGTAACTTCATTTTTATTAAATCTCTTTGTAAAGTCAATAATACTTGACTTTGACCATGATCCAACGGCGCTAGCACTTACGAAAGCCAATGCCAATTTTGAAGGAATTTCGTTACGAGCGGAAATTCTTCTTTTGAAAGTACAACACAAATCATTCATACTCCTAAATTCCTTGTATGACAATGTGACAAAGGAATATCCATATGAATTGAGCTTTTCAATCTGTTGATCGTTGACGAGTGGCCGATCATGTGGTCCAATTTTATTTATCATATGTACAATCCTTTTTTTAAGATATAGTATGTATTTTTGAGATTATAATCTTCCTGAGCAACTTCATACCTTCCCTCAAATATAAGGGCAGGGGAAAGTTTTGTCCAAAAATTGTACGTTTTATTCGAATCGTCATGGAGAGGGTCAGACACATTGGACATGAATGCCAATCTAATCTTCAATCTAATTTAATCTAATCAATCTTCAACCTAAGCATTACTCGCTTTAAGATCTATTTATTCTTTTATATTGTTACTTGTTATATGTGTTTTGCTATTATTGTTTATTTAATTTATGTTCGTTTTTGGTTTCATTTATTCTTTAATCGCAATTTCTGGTCGTTTTGAGTTTGAATTTTATCAGGTATTTGTATCTTTTGAGCTTTAGTTTAAATTGGCCTTTACTTTTCTTTGAAAAGTTTCAAGCTTTTAAAAGTTCCTTTTTTCAAATCAAACTTTTTTCTCAACATCAAATGTTCATCAAAGTATCAAAACTGGGATCAAAGTAACAATATCAAAGCAAAAAAATAGGTTTGTGTCAACCGTGGAGTTTTTATTATCTGATGTTTGAACTATTTTTAACAAAATGGCTATCTCAAAATTTTATCGGATGGGTTTCGGGAAAAAAGATCGTGGGGAGGGGGGGGGGGCTAATTGCCCTTCGATCTCTCTTGACTCTTTAAAAGTGAACTAGAACTTTCTATTTTCATTCAAATGAGCCGTCTCTGAAGTTTATACGAGCATCCCTTCTATAAGAACCATATATACCCACAGAATATAACTTACAACGCCTGTCCCTGGGCCCCTGGGGGTTGTTTCGACCCCGGAGCTTTAATATCTGATGTTTGAACTGTTTTAACAAAAAAGTCACCTCAAATTTTTATCGGATGGGTTTATCCATCCGATAAAGCCAAAGGCGTGGAGGACGGGAGGGGCTAGTTGCCCTCTGATCTTTTTTTACTCTGAGAAAATGGACTCAAACTTTTGATTCCCATTCAAATGAGCCATCTCTAAAGTTTATACGAGCATCCCTTCTATAATAACTATATATGCCCCTAGGGCATAGCTTGCAACGCCTGCCCCTAGGCCATGTTTGGTTGGATCGACACCAAAGTTTTTTTTATCTGACCTTTGAACTATTTAAAAAAAATAGCCATCTCAAATTTTTATCGCATGCATTTGGGGGGGGGGGGGAAGGGGCGTTGGAGATAGTTGCCCTCTGATCTCTTTTGACTCTTAAAAACTGAACTAGAAATTTCAATTTCCAATCAAATGAGCCCATATGATAACCATCTGGAACCAAATTCCTGCACAATGATAAAAAAAAACTAAGTCTGAAAAGATATAGCATTAACTTAACTATTCTAATTCATAACTTCAGACAAGACAAGCAATAAAACATCAAAGTAAACATCTCATATGATACCCATCTGGAACCAAACACCAACGTAAAGATAAAAACCGAAGTATGAAAAACTCAAACAGTCAGTTAACTATTCTAATTAATAACTTTAGACAAGACAAAACAATAAAATATCAAAGTAAGCATCTCATATGTTAACTATCTAGAACCAAACACCCACACAAAGATTAAAATCTAAGTCCGAAAAGCTCAAACAGTAAGTAAATATCCTAATTCATAACTTCAGACAAGACTAACAACAAAAGATCAAAGTAAACATCTCGTATGATAACCATCTGGAACCAAACACTGACAAAAAGGAAAAAAACCTAAGTCTGGATAGCTCGAACACTCAGTTAACTACTCTAATTTATAACTTCAGACAAGATAAAACAATAAAATATCAAAGTAAACATCTCATATGATAACCATCTTGAAGCAAACACCCTGACAGAGATCAAAGCCTAAGTCGGAAAAACTCATACAGTCAGTTAACTATTCTAATTCATAACTTCAGACAAGACAAACAATAAAATATCAATATAAATATCTCATATGATAACCATCTGGAACTTAACATCCACACAAAAATAAAAACCCAAGTCAGAAAATCTCAAACAGTCAGTTAACTATTCTAATTCATAACTTCAGACAAGACAAATAATAAAATATCAGAGTAAACAAATCATATGATAACCATCGGGAACCAAAGACCCACAAAGCGAAAAAAGCCTAATGATTCGTTTACACATTGCGGAAATCCACGCGGATATCCGTCTGTTTCTGTTCCAACTGTTGCTAAAATAACGCTGCATTTTAAGGCAAAGATTTCAAATTATTGCAACAGCGTGACCTAGACTCAAAGGAGTGAAAGGACTTACTGGTAGCCATATGGTGGATATCCCCTGTGGCTATCATCAAAACATCAAGAAGCGTGTTATGTTCTTACCCTCTTCTGAAAGCTGTTGAGCAATAGAGAGGCAAACGACTCCATTTTTCTTAGTTTTCTTATAGCCTGGGCGCGCAGGATCATACAAGCTTGCGTAGCCTTGAACCAAAGTTATAAGATAGCGTAGTTTTGATAATCCATACTCATGGTTTTATTCATTTAAAAACCTTGCCAAGATTCTGTTGTGATTTGACCAAAACGTTGCGGAAAGCTAGAGATTTTTTCTAGCACGATAAAGGACGGAATTTCCGCATGGATTGTTAAATCCGCATTAATTTCCGCAATGTGTAAACGAACCATAAGTCTGAAAAGCTCAAACAGTCAGTTAACTATTCTAATTCATAGCTTCAGACAAGACAAACAATAAAATGGAAGAAAAAAATAATTTTGCTGATATTGTTCGAATCAATCGAACAAGAAATATTTTTGAAAAGGAGAATTACTTGTGGTCCACTGAACTTTTTATAGTGTGAAAAGTCTTGGACACTAAATCTATAACGTACCGTCTTCGTGATATGAAAGATGATGTGATTCTTGGCGGTTTATATGATTTTGAATTGCAGAAAGTTGGAAATAGTGGATTTTACCAAATTGAAAGGGTATTAAAGACTCGCACTCGCAAGGGTAAACGACAGTTGCTTGTTCATTGGCTAGGTTACAACTCTGATTTTGATTCGTTGATACCCGCTGAAGACGTTCATAATGTCTAATGGTTTTTAGGTGACATTCATGTCCAATGTTTCTGACCCTCTTTATTTCGATTTGAATAAAAGGAGCAATTTTTCGACAAAGTTTTCAACCTGCCATTAAATTTGAGGGAAGGTATGAAGTTGCTCTTGTAGATTGCATTCTCAAAAATACATATATTATCCTAAGAAGAGTTCGTACATATGATATAAAAATTAGACTACATGATTGGCCACTTATTAGCGATCAACAGATTGAAAAGATCAATTCATATGAATATCCCTTTGTCACATTATCATACAAGGAGTTTGGGAGTATGAATGATTTGTTTCGTGCTATCAAAAGAAAAATATCCGCTCGTAAAAATGGTGCCTTTCAGTTCAACTATTCAATTGAAGAAGGCAAAATCTACAATAGTTCACCCATTGACAACGAAAATGTTATCTTCAACGATAATCTAAGAGATGTTCTTGGTTTTCAACATAATTTTCTCAATAGTAAAAGTGCTGTTAGCGCTAGTAGCATGGGTCGTGTCATTTTCGCAGGGTACCCACCCGCCATCTCATCTGACAATTCTATATTTCTTTATGTATCCTTTGTCGAGAGATCAGGAGTCGGTAATACAAGTGTCCCCCTCCTAGGTGTTATTGAACGGAAAACTCCATATTCACACTACAATGACCATATTCACCACTACAATATAAAGCACCTTCAATACATTCCTGTCAACACTTTGTACTTGGAACTCTGTCAGTTGACATTAAGGAGTGAATTGGGTGATCCTCTAGCAATAACAAAAAGTTTGGCTGTAATTATATAGCATTTTCGACCCATTGAGTGAGATGGCTGATAAAACTCATTTTGTTTGTCCTGATACTGATTGCTATGTTGGTACTCTTGGACCACGACAGTTGGGTCATGGAATGGACTATTACAGAGGTCGTTTGTCAATGTCCTTTTACGATCTCGGCAATTAGTTTGCTAAGCTGTGTCGCTCTGCACTACCCTGGCTAGTAAATATATTGCACCGGTTGCTGCGGATTTTGCGTCCTCTACGCCACATGATTTGGGCTCTGGGAAGGATTTTAAATAAAATGTTTCACAAAATCTTAGGTCGACCGCGCGATCGCTTGACGAGCGATCGAAATCACAACAAAGCGAAAAAGGTCTAAAAAGAGTGCGAATTAGTTTGCTAATCTGTGTCGCTCTGCACTACCCTGGCTAAAAAATATATTGCACTGGTTGCTGCGGATTTTGCGTCCTCTACGCCACATGATTTGGGCTCTGGGAAGGATTTTAAATAAAATGTTTCACAAAATCTTAGGTCGACCGCGCGATCGCTTGACGAGCGATCGAAATCACAACAAAGCGAAAAAGGTTTAAAAAGACTGCGAAAGACCTCGTCACTCATCAGTCTCGACCCAGCCCGGAAGCGTAAAGCATCAAAAAAGAAAATACAAAGATCGAAAAAGGATTTATTTTACTAGAAAATGGCATATCTACCACATAAAGAATCTCATCCATCAATCAATTCATCTCTAAATCTTTTCAATGCGGAGAATGTATGTCAGTGTAAAATATGGATACTATGAACAATTTTATCCGCAAAAGCTACTATCTGAAAATTTTCATTTTCAAATTTAGTCAAGTGAAAATTATTTCATAGATTTGAGTTCAACATTTATAGATTGAAATTTTTGTTAAAAATCTAACAATGAAAAAATCAAGTGCAAAACCAAGGGGTTATCCTATGAAAATTGCGTACTTCACAATTGTTTAGACAAATAAGTGTCTACATAAACGGACCATTGGTGAGCACGAGCAATAATCTTTCAAATTTCGCAAGTTATCTACAATTCATTTTGATGACTCAAATGTCTTATAAGCTCCTCAGAGGTATGGGTATTGGATATTAATATATAACAGACAATGACACTAGCAATATACTTAGAGATGCGACAACTAAAGATTTGCATTTAGTTGGTAAACTAAATCATGTGATATTTAATATACCTCAATGGTTGCCTCCCAATGATAAGATTGATATAAAGCTACAACTTGCACCGTCCAATTTTATTATGCGAAAAGTACTGGGCATTGCACCCGATGCAACGGTCTCTCTCACGTCGGCAATACTTCCTGTACGAAAACAGCAAGTTATGAGTTCTGTTGCCTTGGCAATTGAAAAATTAAGAGCCTCTGGAAATAATATCAAACTCCTCGTGCCTCATACAAACACGAATCAACGCCATATTGCTACGGGTAAAAGGTAAAAGGTAAAAGGAAAAGGATGCGGCACTAGACCCTTAAGGTCCAAACCGGGGGTGCTGATCTCCGTTTCGTGGCCCTTCAGCCAGGAAGTGCAATGGGGGGCTGGGGGCCAGCCAACCTATGCTTTCGCAAAACCTTCCTGTTTTACCTTCCCCAGATTTCTCCAGGTACCCATTTAGAGCTGGGTTGACTCTGGCTAAGCTTACAGGGTCACACCAATGACCCGCGTCCCGAACTAAGAAACTGACCACACCAGGGATCGAACCCGAATTCACGGATTCTCAGCCCAGCGCGCGTCCACTTAGCCAGAACGGCTCAATTGTACCGTATTGCTACAGGTACACTTACCTTTACCGATTCATCCTTTATCAATGGCGAAATTCCTTCAAAATTGGCATTTGCTTTTGCAAAAAGTGCTAGCGCTGTTAGACCATCGACAAATTCTCCACATAAATTTGAAGTGTTTGGACTTTCATCGCTTGTATGCAAAGTAAATGGAATTCCTCTCTACAATTTATCATTTAACAAATCCTACAGGGCCCTATATGAATTGACAATGCAATCTCTAGCGTGCGTTTAGAGTGTACCTTTGCTGAGCCATTAGAGGGAAGTATTGCATTAATCTCGCTAAATCAACTTGAAACCTATTGGGAAATTATCCCTGATGTAAATGTTGTTTTAGACTTGGCACCATGAACACGGATCAAATAATCAATGCATTCAATATGGATCCCTACCTGTCAAAATACAAATCCTTTTGCACACCATCAGATTTCTTGGACCATATTGAACATGTTAACAATACGCTTATCATTGTTAATAGCAGGCCGTCATCTGTAAAGACGGGGAATTGGTTATGCATCCTTCAAACAAGAAGCAATATACAGTTTTTTGATCCTCTTGGCCTATTTTAAACAATCTACATGCATCACATTAAAAATTTTCTTCAGCAAAGTGGAAAATCTATTATTCAAAATCGGAAGCGGGTAAAAGATTTATTAACGAAAAGCTGTGGCTTTCGATGCACTATTATATTTTATTTTTCGATGTCGCGGGCATACTTACAGTCAATTCCTCAAAATTTATGGCGATAATCCTCGATTGAATGACTTCCTAGTTGAAAATAGTCTTTCCTACCTCTATAATATTGATTTCGGTGCCCTAAGAAAAAAATGCTTTAAAAGTGTATGTAAATTTGTTTAGTTAATAAAGTTTGTAATTATATACACTGTGCTCTTTAGGTTTCTTCTTCTACGTATAGGTAATCATCAAAAACGATAAGTGGCAGCAGCTCGTCAGGATTTAACTTGTCCTCATCTTGGCAAGCAAAGTCAGGGTCGTATTTTCTACAATATATTGTAACTTCATTTTTATTAAATCTCTTTGTAAAGTCAATAATACTGTTCGGATTCATATTATAAAATTCACGTGTTTCAATTTGCTTATTTAAACAATGTCACATACAAAATCATTTTCTGTAACAGCCAGATAAAAGTCTGTAGGTTTACAATTAAAGTAGCCAGTATCTTCACAGCGATGTCGTAAAAACCCGACTCTTTTATTGTTCCAGCAATTGAAGCGTAGACCAGGTTTTTCTTCCCAAAACAATTTAAAGCCGCGACGATACCAGTCTTTTAAAAATAAACTGAACTCACATTTAGTTTTTTTTTACAATTATGCCAGGGTAAGTATTTTCCCATTGATCACATTTATCATAGTGACAATTGGAGCATAAGAATCCTCTAGTATGAGAGTCGCAAATCTCTTCAATGCAGCAATTATAGTCTTTAATTTGCATAGCATATCCTTTATGCAATTTACATGGTTTGCATAATCTAAACCTTTCACTATATTCATCAGCAAAAGTATAATTCTCACAGGATGTCCAGTTGCCCAATGTATGCAAGTATAATGGGCATAGGTTAAACATTTTTCGATGTTGACTGTCTCACTTTCAGAAAGAAACTGAATCAAGATAAATAAAAATTTTTCTAGGACGCCATAAAATGGCCGTCTAAGTTTTTAATCCTGAAGAAATATTGGAACACATGGGCGTCTTCCGGGGGAAATCAACAGACAACTATATGGGGGCTTGTTAGCGGAACACCTGGCTGTTTTACAGGGAAATCAATAAACAAATATATGGGGCTTCTATTTTTCAAGAGATCTATTTAAAGTGTGAGGGTTGCCGTGACGTCAGAGGGCTCCCGTAGGAATCCCATGTTAATTTCCCTATCTGACCATTAAAAATCCCGTGTTATTTTTCTATGAGGCTAATTTAAAGTACGAGCGTGTGTTCCCTTTAATATATGGGCTAGTAACCCCTATTATTACTACTTGTCTATTATCCAGACCACGCTTCGATTAATTATATTGCGTCATAACACCTGGAATTCCGGGAATCTTGCCGGCTGACTGTAGAAACAGGTGACCACATGGACAGGTGCGAGGGACTAGGAGCTACACTTGTACACCCCCTATGGGACTCATGGAAATCCCATGTTAATCTGCCATTGGTCTCACAGAATAGATTGACCCTAACTACTATTACGAGGAAACTTTCAGGAATGTTGAGGAGAATGCAACCTAATGCATTTAGCAACCTAAAACAAAACACATTTTAAATATTTTCTCTTTTTTTAACTTTAATAAATCCAAAGTCAATATAACTTTTAGGAATGAACATCAGCATATATACTAAACTGTCAATCCACATTCATTCTTTTTTTTCAATAACCTCGGCTATTAACCAAAATTCCGTTTTTTAGAGTTTCGATTACTGTTGAGCTGAAACGCTTTTTACTTACAATTCGTTATCACGAACTGTTCGAAGAAAGTCTCATATTCTATCCCACAATATAGGCAAAAATCAGTCAAACCCTTAATCATAATCAGTAGAATAACGAAGACTTAGTAAAAAAACGATATATTTTCATGTTTTCCTTGTTTTGGTTTCGGCTTCTTTATATAAAAAGGTTGATGGTCGGAAATAATTGAAAGGGAGCTCAATCGAACGCTAACTAAGAGTTTTAGTGTATTTTTTTAAAGGGCTTAGGCAATCAGATATCAGTCAACAACCTGTTCAACGTACTTTGTGTCCATAAGCATCCTTAGAGTATTTGCGACGTCGAGTCAAGATATCAACATCAGGACTGCCACTAAGAATTTGGCAATATCCAATATTCTCTTGCAAAAAATCTCGTTGTTTGGGAAATAATCAAAATACTACACTGATTCTACACTGATTCCTACACAAAATTCTACACTGATTCCATCTAAAAAATTCCCCCGTGGACAATTACCACGCGGAAAATCACCCACATAAATAGTTTTTCAGCCAAAGGGAAATTAAGACAAACAAATAGAATGAAGAAAATAAAGGATTATAATCGGGTAGAATATTCGTGTTTTCGTGTAATTCTTTTTTTCGTGTTTTCGGGGTAGGAATTAAGTTATCATAGCAGGTTATGTTGGAAGTGCACAGAGATGAAGGCTGGGACTATGAAGTACGAGTAATTACTTCTCAGTAGAATGGCCATAATATCTCCGAACAGCACACCAAATATGGGCATAGAGTCATTAGGGAGAACACGTGGTTAATGGGGTCAATGACCTAAATTTCCAAGGTCGATGTTGTTGTTGTTGTTTTTGGCACGCTCTCAGCAAATGTTATGAGTTTCCCGGAATTTGGAACACCTGTGCTGTCGACCTCAATTCACCTATCGTGAATCAATAATTCCCCTTAGAAACAACAAATTAATTCCCCTTTCTTGACAGATCAATCAACCAATGACATCTGTCAGACTTTAAAAATTTTCGCATAGAAACGATTCTCCAGGAATAGATCCAAGTCATTAATGTCTTTGCCTCAGAAACAACTCTTTTGGTCGAACTCCAAAGGATATTAATAACCAAAGGCCATAGAAACATATCTCCAAGAAACATCTTAGCGATGAATTATTATAGCATGGGAATCAGGTTTCTTATTAATTTGAAATGCATTAGCGCACAGATACCAAAAACAAAGAGAACATACTGACTTACGTTTAGGGAGTATTTGGTTGAAACTGTTTTAGACAGGTTATGGAACTATTTCGGCGAAACAGTTAGAGACATTTTGAAAGAAGATTTTAGGAAGAGATTTTAGAAGAGAATTTAATGGTGAAACTATGTGGTCGTTATAATACACAAGTTCCATTTGAACAGTGTTGTGAGGTCCTCTACCCCAACCCCAAAGGGTTCCAATCCTCCTACCCCAACCCCGAAGGAAGCCCCCGGTCCCAAAGGTCCCCCAAGCTCCCCAAGAGCCCCAGCCTTCCCAACGCCCGCCGCAGACCCTCAAAGGCCATCCCCGGGTCCCCCAAAGGCCCATCGAGCTCCCAAAGGACCAACGGGGTCCCAAAGGCGCTCCACCGATCCCCAAATGTCCCCCAGGCCCCCAACTGCCACCCCCCGACCCCCAAACGCCCTCCCTGTGCCCCAAAGGCCCTCCCTATGCCCCAAAGGCCCGCCCTGTGCCCCATAGGCCCTCCCCCGGCCCCCCAAGGTCCCCCGGACCAGAGACGCGCCGACGGGATGCGCCGGGGGCCCGGAAAGCTCCGCCGGATGTGCCGCAGGGATGCGCCACGGGTCAGAAAAGCGCCGCAGGGGATGCACTGCAGGGAGGCACCGCAGGAAAGCGCCGCAGGATGCGCCGCAGGGAAGCGCCGCAAAAAAGTAAACTAAAAAGTAAAAATTTCGAAATGTTGTCCCCCACACGCCCGCCTCCGACCCCCTACGGCCCTCCCCTGGTCCTCACAGGGCCCCCGGGCTCACACAGGGCCACCCGGCCCCCAAGGGTCCCCCGGGCCCCCAAAGGTCCTCCCCCGGTCCCCAAAGGTCCACTGGGCTTCCAAAGGGTCCCCCCGGCCCTCAAGGTTCCCCCAGACCCCCCCCTCCCCCCGGGGCCCAAAGGGCACCTCCCCCTTTGGCCCCAAAGGGCCCCACCCCCCATCTCCCCCTCCTCCTCCCCTCCCCTCCCCCTCCCCTCCTCGTTTGAATTTCTTTCATTGAAATGCAAGAGACGGAATATTTCAGTAGTGTTTGGTTATGGTTTACCTTGTCACAGTTACATTTTCGTGATTTTTCAAAGTTAATTTTGAATTTCTTTCGTTGAAATGCAAGAGTTATAATCTTTCAGCAGTGTCTGGTTGTGGTTTAACTTTTCACAGGTACATTCTACTGATTTTTCAAAGTTCATTTTTAATTTATTTAGTGGAAATGCAAGAGTTGGACTATTTCAGTAGTGTTTGGTCGGGGTTTACCTTATCACAGTTACTTTTTATTGATTTTTCAAAGGTCATTTTGAATTTCTTTCGTTGAAATGCAAGAGTAGGAATATTTCAGTTTCGATTGGTTGTGGTTTAACTAGTCACAGTTAAATTTTCTTGATTTTTCAAAGTTCATTTTGAATTTATTTCTTTGAAATGCAAGAGGTGGAATATTTCAGTAGTATTTGGTTTTGGTTTACCTTGTCACAGTTACATTTTCTTGATTTTTCAAAGTTCATTTTGAATTTCTTTCGTTGAAATGCAAGAGTTGGAATATTTCAATAGCGTGTGTTTGTGGTTTAACTTGTCACAGTTACATTTTCTATATTTTTCAAAGTTCATTTTGAATTTCTTTCATTGAAATGCAAGAGTTGGAATATTTTCAGTACTGTTTGGTTGTGGTTTACCTTGTGAAAGTTACATTTTCTTGATTTTTAATACTTCATTTTTAATTTTTTTAGTTGAAATGCAAGAGTTGGAATATTTCAGTAGTGTTTGGTGGTGGTTTACCTTGTCACAGTTACATTTTCTTGATTTTTCAAAGTTAATTTTGAATTTCTTTAGTTGAAATGCACGAGTTGGAATATTTCAGTAGTGTTTTCTTTTCGTTTAACATGTCACAGTTACATTTTCATTATTTTTTATAATTTAATTTTGAATTTATTTCGTTTAAAAGCAAGAGTTGGAATATTTCAGTAGTGTTTGGTTGTGGTTTACCTTGTCACAGTTACATTTTCTTGATTTTTCAAAGTTAATTTTGAATTTCTTTAGATTAAATGCAAGAGTTGGAATATTTCAGTAGTGTTTGATTGTGGTTTACCTTGTCTCAGTTACATTTTCTTTATTTTTCAAAGTTCATTTTGAATTTCTTTCATTGAAATGCAAGATATGTAATATTTAAGTTGTGTTATTTTTTTGAAGAAAGTTTCACAGTTACATTGAACTTTTTAAAACATTTTTAAAATGAAGTAATTTCATTTAAAAGAAATAGGAGTAATATTTAAGTATTGTTTTGTTGTGGTTTACCTTGTCACAGTTACATTTTCTTGATTTTTCAAAGTTTATTTTGAATTTCTTTCATTGAAATGCAAGAGTTGGAATATTTCAGTAGTATTTGGTTATGGTTTACCTTGTCACAGTTACATTTTCTTGATTTTTCACAGTTCATTTTGAATTTCTTTCGTTGAAATGCAAGAGTTGGAATATTTCAGTAATGTTTGGTTATGGTATACCTTGATACATTTACATTTTAGTGATTATTCAATGTTCATTCTGAATTTATTTAGTTGAAATGCAAGAGTTGGAATATTTCAGTAGTGTTTGGTTGTGGTTTACCTTGTCATAGTTAAATTTTCTTGATTTTTCAAAGTTCATTTTGAATTTCTTTATTTGAAATGCAAGAGTTGTAATATTTCAGTAGTGTTTGGTTGTGGTTTACCTTGTCAAAGTTACATTTTCTTAATAAATGACAGAGATACATTTTAATGATTTTTAAAATTTAATTTAGAATTTCTTTCGTTTAAATGCAAGAGTTGGAATATTTCAGTAGTGTTTTTTTTTGGTTTACCTTGTCACAGTTACATTTTCCTGATTTTTCATTGTTCATTTTGATTTTCTTTCTTTGACATGCAAGAGTTGGAATATTTCAGTAGTGTATGGTTGTGGTTTACCTTGTCACAGTTACATTTTCATTATTTTTCAAAGTTCATTTTTAATTTCTTTCATTGAAATGCAAGAGTTGGAATATTTCAGTAGTGTTTGGTTGTGGTTTACCTTGTCACAGTTACATTTTCTTGATTTTTCAAAGTTCATTTTGAATTTCTTTCGTTGAAATGTAAGAGTTGGAATATTTCAGTAGTGTATGGTTATGGTATACGTTGTCACAGTTACTTTTTCTTGATTTTTAAAAGTTCATTTTCAATTTCTTTCTATGAAATGCAAGAGTTGGAATATTTCAGTAGTGTTTCCATGTGGTTTACCTTGTCACAGTTACATTTTCTTGATTTTTCAAAGTTTATTTAGAATTTCTTTCTTTGAAAAGCAAGAGTTGGAATATTTCAGTAGTGTTTGGTTGTGGTTGTCCTTGTCACAGTTACATTTTCTTGATTTTTCAAAGTTCTTTTTGAATTTCATTCGTTGAAATGCAAGAGTTGGAATATTTCAGTAGTGTTTGGTTGTGGTTTACCTTGTCATAGTTACATTTTCATGATTTTTCAAAGTTCATTTTGAATTTCTTTCGTTGAAATGCAAGAGTTGAAATATTTCAGAAGTGTTTGGTTGTGGTTTACCTTGTCACAGTTACATTTTCTTGATTTTTCAAAGTTCATTTTGAATTTCTTATGTTGAAATTAAAGAGTTGTAATATTTCAGTAGTGTTTGGTCGTGGTTTACCTTGTCACAGTTACTTTTTCTTGATTTTTCAAAGTTCATTTTGAATTTCTTTCGTTGAAATGCAAGAGTTGGAATATTTCAGTAGCGTTTGGGTGTGGTTTAACTAGTCACAGTTACATTTTCTTGATTTTTCAAAGTACATTTTGAATTTCTTTTGTTGAAATGCAAGGGTTAGAATATTTCAGTAGTGTTTGGTTGTGCTTTACCTTGTCACAGTTACATTTTCTTGATTTTTCAAAGTTCATTTTGAATTTCTTTTGTTGAAATGCAAGATTTGGAATATTTCAGTAGTGTTTGGTTGTGGTTTAACTTTTCACAGTTACATTTTATTGATTTTTCAAAGTTCATTTTGATTTTCTTTTGTTGAAATGCAAGAGTTGGAATATTTCAGTAGAGTTCGGTTGTGGTTTAAATTGTAACTGTTACATTTTCTTGATTTTTCAAAGTTCATTTTAAATTTCTTGTGTTGAAATGAAAGAGTTGGAATATTTCAGTAGTGTTTGGTTGTGTTTTACCTTGTCACAGTTACAGTTTCTTGATTTTTCAAAGTTCATTTTGAATTTCTTTCGTTGAAATGCAAGAGTTGGAATATTTCAGCAGTGTTTTGTCGTGGTTTACCTTTTCAGAGTTACATTCTCTTGTTTTTTCAAAGTTCATTTTGAATTTCTTCCGTTGAAATGCAAGAGTTGGAATATTTCAGTTGCGTTTGGTTGTGGTTTAACTAGTCACAGTTACATTTTCATTATTTTTCAAAGTTAATTATGAAATTCTTTCTTTGAAACGCAAGAGTTGGAATATGTCACTAGTATTTGGTTGTGGTTTAAATTGTCACAGTTACATTTTCTTGATTTTTCAAAGTTGATTTTTAATTTATTTCTATGAAATGCAAGAGTTAGAATATTTCTTTAGCGTTTGGTTGTGGTTTATCTTATCAAAGTTACATTTACTTGATTTTTCAATGATCAGTTTGAATTACTTTCATCGAAATGAAATATTTTGAATATTTCATTAGCGACTTTTTGTGTATTAAATTGTAACACATAAATTTTGTTTAGTTTTAAATGAACATTTTTAATTTATTTCGTTGAAATGAAAGAGTTGGAATATTTCAGTGGTGTTTGGTTGTGGTTTACCTTGTCACAGTTAAATTCTCTTGATTGTTCAAAGTTCATTTTGAATTTCTTTCGTTAAAAAGCAAGAGTTGGAATATTTCAGTAGTTTTTTCTGGTGGTTTACCTTGTCAAAGTTACATTTTCTTGATTTTTTCAATTTTCATTTGAATTTCTTTCATTGAAATGCAAGAGTTGGAATATTTCAGTAGTGTCTGGTTATGGCTTACCTTGTCACAGTTACATTCTCTTGATTTTTCAATGTTCATTTTGAATTTCTTTCGTTGATATACAAGAGTTGGAAACACTCATGATAAGTTAACCTAACCTTTTCCGGTGGGTATGGTTAGGTTAGACTAGATTAAGTTAGGTTAGGTTAGACTAGATTAGGTTAGCCTACGTACGCTTCACTTAGGTTAGCTTAGGTTAGGTGAGAGACATGCGAAAAGTTAGGTGTATGATTAGGTTAGGTTAGGTTAGATTAGGTTAGGTTAGGTTAAGTTAGTTTAGGCTAGGTTAGCCTACGTACGCGCGCGTACGTAGGCGAACCTAACCTAGTCTAACCGAACCGAACTTAATCTAGTCTAACCGAATCCGACTCCCCGGAAAAGGTTAGGTTAACTTATCATGAGCGCTCAAGATATGCACCTGTGTTTACATGTGTATCCATGTGTTTACATGTGACAAGGTAAACCATAACCAAACACTAGTGAAATATTCAAACTCTTGCATTTCAAGGAAAGAAATTCAAAATGAACTTTGAAAAATCAAGAAAATGTAACTGTGAAAAGGAACACCACAACCAAACACTACTTAAATAGTCAATCTTTTTCTTTTCAACAATGTAAATTCAAAAGGAACTTTGACAAATCAAAATAATTTAAATCTGACAAGTTAAACGACAACCAAACACTCATGAAATATTCCAACTCTTGCATTTCAACGATAGAAATTCAAAATGAATTTGAAAAATTAAGAAAATGTAACTGTGACAAGGTAAACCATTACCTAACACTATTGATTTATTCCAACTCTTGCATTTCAACGAAAGAAATTCAAAATGAACTTTGAAAAATCACGAAAATATAACTGTGACAAGGTAAAACAGTACTGAAATATTCCGTCTCTTGCATTTCAATGAATGAAATTCAAATGAACTTTAAAAAAATCAAGAAAATGTAACTGTAACAAGGTAAACCATAAGCAAACACTACTGAAATATTCCAACTCTTTCTTTTCAAAGAAAGAAATTCAAAATGAGCTTTGAAAAATCAAGAAAATGTAACTGTGACAGGGTTAACCATAACCAAACACTACTGAAATAGTCCAACTCTTGCATTTCAACGACAGAACTTCGAAATTAACTTTGAAAAATCTGGAAAATGTAAATGTGACAATGTAAACAACAACCATACAACACTGAAATAGTGCAACTCTTGCATTTCAAGGAAATAAATTCAAAATGAACTTAGAAAAATAAAGAAAATGTAACTGTGATAATGCAAACCATAACCAAACACTACTGAAATAATCCAACTCTAGTAATTCAACGAAAGAAATTCAAAATGAACATTGAAAAATCAAGAGAATGTAACTGTGACAAGGTAAACCATAACCAGACACTACTGAAATATTCCAACTCTTGCATTTCCATGAAAGAAATTAAAATGAAACTTTAAAAAATCAAGAAAATGTAACTGTGACAAGGTAAACCACAAGCAAGCATTACTGAAATATTCCAACTCTTGCTTTTAAACGAAAGGAATTCAAAATGAACTTTGAAAAATCAAGAAAATGTAACTGTGACAAGGTAAACCACAAGAAAACACTACTGAAATATTCCAAATCTTGCTTTTCAACGAAAGAAATTCAAAATGAACTTTGAAAAATCAAGAAAATGTAACTTTGAAAAGTCAAACCACAACAAAACACTACTGAAATATTCCAACTCTTGCATAAAATAAACTTTGAAAAATCAAGAAAATGTAACTGTAACAAGGTAAACCACAACCAAACACTACTGAAATATTCCAACTCTTGCATTTCAACTAAAGAAATTCAAAATTAAATTTGAAAAATAAAGAAAATGTAACTGTGACAAGTTAAAACACAACAACACGAGACTTAAATAGTCCAAGTCTTGAATTTCAACGAAAGAAATTCAAAATGAACTTTGAAAAATCAAAAAAAAAGTAACTGTTACAAGGTAAACCACGACCAAACACTACTGAAATGTTCCAACTAGTGCAATACAACTAAAAAAATTCAAAATTAACTTTTAAAAATCAATAAAATTTAAATGTGACAATGTAAATCACAACCAAACACTGCTGAAATATTCAAACTCTTGCATTTCAACGAAAGAAATTAAAAATGAACTTTTAAAAATCATGAAAATGTAACTGTGACAAGTTAAACCATAACCAAACACTAATGAAATATTCCTTCTCTGGAATTTCAATGAAATAAATTAAAATGAACTTTGAAAAATCTAGAAAATGTAACTGTGACAAGGTAAACCATAAGCAAACACTACTGAAATATTTCAACTCTTGCTTTTCAACGAAAGAAATTCAAAATGAGCTTTGAAAAATCAAGAAAATGTAATTGTGACAAGGTAAACCATAACCAAACACTACTTAAATATACCAACTCTTGCATTTCAACGAAAGAAATTCAAAATGAACTTTGAAAAATCAAGAAAATGTAACTTTGACAAGGTAAACCACAACCAAACACTACTGAAATATTCCAACTCTTGCATTTCAACGAAAGAAATTCAAAATGAACTTTGAAAAATCTAGAAAATATAACTGTGACAAGATAAACAAAAACCAAATTCTAATGAAATATTCCAGCTCTTGAATTTCAAAGAAAGAAATTAAAAAAGAACTTTTAAAAATAACGAAAATGTAACTTTGACAAGTTAAACCACAACAAAAAACTACTGAAATATACCAACTCTTTAATTTAAACAATAGAAATACAAAATGAACTTTGAAAAAAATCAATAAAATTTAACTCTGACAAGGTAAAACACAAGCAAACACTACTTAAATAATCCAACTCTTTCTTTTCAACGAAAGAAATTCAAAATTAACTTTTAAAAATCAAGAAAATGTAACTTTGACAAGGTAAACCACAACCAAACACTACTGAAATATTCCAACTCTTGCATTTCAACGAAAGAAATTCAAAATAAACTTTGAAAAATCAAGAGTATGTAACTTTGACAAGGTAAACCAAAACCACACACTACTGAAATATTCCAACTCTTGCATTTCAAAGAAAGAAATTAAAAATGAACTTTGAAAAATCAAGAAAATGTAACTGTGACAAGTTAAACCACAACCAAACGCTATCGAAATATTCCAACTCTTCAATTTCAACGAAAGAAATTCAAAATAAACTTTGAAAAATCAAGAAAATGTAACTGTACCAAGGTAAACCACAACCAAACACTACTGAAATATTCCAACTCTTGCATTTCAACGAAAGAAATTCAAAATGAACTTTGAAAAATCAATAAAATGTAACTGTGACAAGTTAAACCACAACAAAACGCTACTGAAATATTCCAACTCTTGCATTTCAACGAAAGAAATTCAAAATGAACTTTGAAAAATCAAAAAAAAGTAACTGTGATAAGGTAAACCACGACCAAACACTACTTAAATATTCCAACTCTTGCATTTCAACTAAAAAAATACAAAATTAAATTTTAAAAATAAATAAAATGTACCTGGGAAAATGTAAATAAAAACCACACTCTGCTGAAATATTAAAACTCTTGCATTTCAAAGAATGAAATTCAAAATGAACTTTAAAAAATCAAGAAAATGTAACTGTGACAAGGTAAACCATAACCAAACAATACTGAAATATTCCTTCTCTTGCATTTCAATTAAATAAATTCAAATGAACTTTGAAAAATCAAGAAAATGTAACTGTGACAAGGTAAACCATAAGCAAACACTACTGAAATATTTCAACTCTTGCTTTTCAACGAAAGAAATTCAAAATGAGCTTTGAAAAATCAAGAAAATGTAACTGTGACAAGGTAAACCATAACCAAACACTACTGAAATATTCCAACTCTTTCATTTCAACGAAAGAAATTCAAAATGAACTTTGAAAAATCAAGAAAATTTAAATTTTACAAGGTAAACCACAACCAGACAGTACTGAAATATTACAACTCTCGCATTTCAATGAAAGAAATTCAAAATGAACTTTTAAAAATCAAGAAAATATAAATGTGACAAGTTAAACCACAACCAAAATCTACTTAAATATTACAACTATTGAATTTCAACTAAAGAAATTCAAAATGAACTTTGAAAAATCAAGAAAATGTAACTGTGACAAGGTTAACCACAACCAAACACTAATGATATATTCCAACTCTTGAATTTAAACTAAAGAAATTCAAAATGAACTTTGAAAAAAATCAAGAAAATGTAACTCTGACAAGGTAAACCACAAGCAAACACTACTGAAATATTCCAACTCTTGCTTTTCAACGAAAGAAATTCAAAATGAACATTGAAAAATCAAGAAAATGTAACTTTGACAAGGTAAACCACAACCAGACACTACTGAAATATTCCAACTCTTGCATTTCAACGAAAGAAATTCAAAATGAAATTTTAAAAATCAAGAGAATGTAACTGTGACAATGTAAACCACACCCAGACACTACTGAAATATTCCAACTCTTTCATTTCAATGAAAGATATTAAAAATTAAATTTTAAAACTAAAGAACATGTAACTTTTAAAATAAATAAAATAAACACAAGCGACATAATTATAACCAATATTTCATGTAATTGAAATAATTTATAATTGAACTTTGAATAATCAATAAATTGTAAATGTGACAAGGTAAAGCACAACAACACACTACTGACATATTCTAACCCTTGCATTTCAACAAAAGAAATTCAAAATGAACTTTGAAAAATCAAGAAAATGTAACTGTGACAATTTAAACCACAACCACACGCTAATGAAATATTCCAACTCTTTAATTTCATCTAACGAAATTAAAAATGAAATTTTAAAAAACAAGAGAATGTAAAAGTGAAAAGTTCAACCAAAAACAAACACTACTGAAATATTCCAACTCTTGCATTTCAATGAAAGAAATTCAAAATAAACTTTGAAAAATCATGAATATGTAACTGTGACTAGTTAAACCACAACCAAACACTACTGAAATATTCCAACTCTTGCATTTCAAATAAAGAAATTCAAAATTAACTTTGAAAAATCAAGATAAGGTAACTGAGACATGGTAAACCACAATCAAACACTACTGAAATATTCCAACTCTTGCATTTTAACGAAAGAAATTCAAAATGAATTTGAAAAATCAATAAAATGTAACTGTTACATTGTAAACCACAATCAAACAATACTGTAATATTCCAAATCTTGCATTTAAGCGAAAGAAATTCAAAATGAACTTTGAAAAATCAATAAAATGAAAATGTTACATGTTAAACAACAACAAAAAACAAATGACATAAATAAACTATTGAATTTAAGCGATAGAAATTCAAAAAGAACATAGAAAAATCAATAAAATGTAACTGTGACAAGGTAAACCACAATCAAACACTACTGAAATATTCCAACTCTTGCATTTCAACGAAAGAAATTCAAAATGAACTTAGAAAAAATCATGAAAATGTAACTGTGACATGGTAAACGACAAGCAAACACTACTGAAATATCCCAACTCTTGCTTTTCAACTAAATAAATTATAAATTAAATTTTAAAAATAAATAATATGTATCTTTGAAAATTTAAACTACAACCAAACAATACTGAAATATTCCAACTCTTCCATTTCATTGAAACAAATTCAAAATTAACTTTTAAAAATCAAGAAAATGTAACTGTGACAAGGTAAACCACAACCAAACACTACTGAAATATTCCAACTCTTGCATTTCAACGAAAGAAATTAAAAATGTACTTTGAAAAATCAAGAAAATGTAACTGTGACAAGTTAAACCACAACCAAACGCTACTGAAATATTCCAAATCTTGCATTTCAACTAAAGAAATTCAAAAT